>NW_026000108.1:26465524-26483762 GCF_001458135.2 Marmota marmota marmota | reverse complement strand
ATGTCTTCTATAACCCATTGATCATTCAGTAACCTATTGTTCATTCTCCAAGTGATGTATGCTTTTTCCTTCCTTCTTTTATCGTTGATTTTCAGTTTCATTCCATTATGATCAGATAAGATGCATGGTATTATCTCTACTCCTTTATATTGTCTAAGAGTTGCCCTGTGACATAATATGTGATCTATTTTTGAGAAGGATCCAAAAAGACAGACTTTTAACAAATGTTTCTGGAAAAACTCAAATTAGAATGGATCAAAGACTTAGAAATTAAACCAAAAACTTTTAAAATGTTAGGGAAAAAAAAATAAAAGGATCAACACACCATTATATAGGTGCTGGCACTGACTTCCTTAACAAGATCCCCAAAGCATGAGAAATAAAACCAAGAAGCAATAAGTGGGATAACAGCAAACTTAAAAGCTTCTGCACATCAAAGGAAATGATTAAAGCCTGTCTACAGAATGGGAGAACATCTTGGCCAGCTATTCCTCCAATAGGGTATCAATATCCAGAATATATAAAGAACTTAAAAATTTAACATCACAAAAACCAAATAACCCAATCAATACATGGGCCAAAGAAACAAACAAAAACTTCTCAAAATAAACACAAATGGCCAACAAATTAAAAAAAAAAAAGTTAAAAATCCCTAGCAATCAAGGAAATGCAAATCAAAAGTACACTAAAATTTCATCTTTCTCCAGTCAGAATGGCAGTGATTAAGAATAAAAACAATAATAAATGCTGACAAGGTTGTGGGGAAAAGGTACACTTGTACATTGTTGGTGGAACTGCAGGCTAGTACAACCACTCTGGAAAGCAGTACAGAGAAACATCAAAACACTAGGGATGAAGTCATTATTTAACCCAGATATTCCACTCTTTGGGTATTTTCCCAAAAGAATAAAAATCAGCAGACTATAGCAATACAGCCACATAAATATCTACAGCAGCACAATTCACAATAGGTAAATTATTAAATCAGCCCATGTGATGTCCTTCATTATAGGAATGAATTAAGAAATTGTGGCGCACACACACACACACACACACACAATGGAGTTCTACTCAGCCATAAAAAAAGAATGAGATTATGGCATTTTCTGGTAAATGGATGAAAATGAAGACTATCATTCTAAGTGAAATAAGCAAAACTAAAAAAATTGAAAGATCAACGTTTTCCTCTCCTATGCATAACTAGAGTAGAATAAAACAAAGGGAGAGGCAAGGATAAGATAACATAAAGGTAAAGATCATTAATGTAGAATGAGATGCAGAGACAGGATGCAGGGAAAGGGGAAGAAATACAGAATGAATACTTAAAAAACTTTATGATGATGTGCATACATAAAATACATAAATACACAGGGTACTTTACCTTTATACATAAATAAAATGAACCAATCAAAAACAAAGAATAGATGAACACAATAAATTTAGTAGAGCAGATAAAGGAGAAGAGGGAAGGAGAGGGAGGCCTGGAGAGTAAAGGGGGAGGAAAAAGGGGAATTGTGAACTGAAGTAGAATTCAAGGCATATGAGTTTTTTGAGATGAACCCAACTACCATGTATAGCTATAAAGCTCTAAAACAAAAACAAAACTTAGTGGAATAGAGAGAAGGGAACAGGGGAGGGAGAAGGGAGGAAAGGGGGGAATACCGGGGACTGAATTAGAAGAAATTATATTTCCTGCTTCTATAACTATGTCAAAATTAATCCTAATATTATGTATAACTATAAAAAATCAATTGAGAATCGTTTTCAAAAACTGGAAAAGAAAACCTGATGGAAAAAAAAAAACCAAATCTTTGCTGATGTTTAAATGCAAATTTTAACAAGGAATCTTTTTCTACAGGAAAAATAACACTTGATTTCATGAGTGCATGCCCGGAGACTTTATCTCAGGGTAAATACACATTCCAACATAATCATTAACACTTAAACAACTCAAATCAAATGACCTATACAGTAGATTCCCATATGTAACCCTCTCTCCAACTGCACAAAAGTCATATGGCCTATGGAAATACAAATTCATCTAGAGTCTATGAAATTAAATTTAAAAAAATTAGGACAAAGAGGCAAGATGGACCCTGAAAGATACATTTAAGAATGTAGGTCTGGGGATGTGGCTCGGGCGGTGCCACGCTCGCCTGGTATGCGTGTGGCCATGTGGTTCAATTCTTAGCACCACATACAAACAAAGATGTTGTGTCTGCTGAAAACTAAACTAAAACGTGAATATTGGAAAATTCTCTCTCTCTCTCTCTTCTCTCTCTCTCTCTCTCTCTCTCTCTCTGTAAAAAAAATGTAATTCAAATTTTAAAATAATAAATGCTGTTTTCTCTTTTGATATTGTCATAAAACTTCAAACGTTTTGTACTAGGGGTGTTTAAACCCTGAGCCACATCCCCAACATATTTTATATTTTCTTTTGACACAGGGTCTCTGTAAGTTGCTTAGGACCCCACTAAGTTGCTGAGGCTGGCTTTAGACTTGTGATCCTCCTGCCTCAGCCTTCTGAACTGCTGGGATTACAGGGGTGCACCACCACACCCAACTAAATTACATTCCTTAATTTTTTTTTTAAAATGAATAGTTATATTTTGCGGATAATACTACTAAAATTATCTTTGAAATTATCTGTAGACCTGATGGATATGCACCAAGGAGAATTACCAGGAAATTAATTATTTTTAAAAAATGGGTAAATGCTATTAATTTACACTAATTAAATTGTGCTATATATCATGGGAGTTATTGAGTTCCTATTTCAAAGGAAAGAACTTTCAATTACTATCAGATGGCAGAATTTGGTATACACTAGATTTCTAATCTACTTATTCAACATCTTTAATCATAGAGAAGAGTTTCATATGTGTATATTTGCTAAAGAAAAAGCAATAACAAAATACATGAAGAACTAATTAAATTCATTTTTGTATTATTGCTTCCATATGTAAGTGAAAGTATAATTTTATCTTTGTTTTCACATTCAAACATATACAAAATTTGGGGTCTAATTACTTATTGCTTATTTTCTTTGGTTTAGCTAAGAATGTTAAAGCATCATTTGCTACCTTAATTATGTATTAGAAGTCCTACGACTAGACAGATGCACAGAGGATCAGCATTTCCAAATAAATCTGTTTATTGGATGTGCTGTGAAAAGCACTTCAATAAGTCCTCTAAAGTGACCATTACTGAAATTTGCAAACATTTATAATTATTTTTTATATTGCTCCTTTCAATAGGAGGGTAAATATTAATCCTTTGCCAATCAGATTAATAGTAAAACATTTTTCTAAAATATAGCTAAGAAAATAAATCAGCAAGTGTATTAATGTTGTATTAGAAATCAACTAAAGGTAACATGCTGTGTCAAACCTTTGCAGAAATATGTAGAAATATAATATATTATGTCAAAGAATTAGTATTTAAAACTTCACAAATACTTTCAAATTCAGGGGAAACTAAATAAATAAGGAGATTTGGTTGTCATGAAAGAATCTCTCTTGTTCAATACTGATTTCTCTATATGAGTAAGGGATTGAAAATTTTTATACGCAGGTCTTGCATGAGAATAGGGATTACAAACATGGTTTTTTCATTGGTTTGTGTGCATTTACACCATTTTGGCCCCAAGTGATCTCTGAGACATAAATTTTATTCATCATTCAACATATGAAAGCCTTGAGCTCATTATTCTTTAACATCTCTTCATTAGTAGTGGCATCTGTAGACCTTAGAGAAATGCCAAAGATATTCTGACACTATGAAAACAAATTTGCCTTTTAGTTTCATTCATATTTTGTGTGAAGAGGTGACTTTGGCAATAACATCTAATAGCCCAGCATTTGCAATTTATGGGGGCCAAGAAAAGATCTTTCCACTTAAGTGTTTCAGAAATTTTAACATTACATCTGTCTGTGAATTATGGCAGCTGAAAAAAACTTTGTAATTAACATCAGAATAATTATTTATTTTCTTGCCTGGAAATGACAAGGAGACAAATGATTTTGGATTCATCTTTACATTATATGTCATTGAACTTCAGGCTACTATCCCTTTCCCTAAAAAGTGGATGGGGTGGAGAAACAAAAGGAATTTCTTAATGTCATGGAGGTCATTGAATTACACCATACATATAAAAAACATCTATACACACATATAGATTTATGTATACATGCTATATTATAGTAACCTTCACTGACAATACATTTCAGGGAGCAGAAATGTGACCAAAAATTATTAAAATTACGTCTTTATAAAATATACTCTATAAAACCAGATTTTTGATGGAGTGCATCATAAGATTTTCATGACTACTTTTAGGTTTACAGGATGCATTTTTGAGTAGAACATGAACAGCTATCAACAATATTTGAGAAAATGATATTATATAATGTGATTATAGACTTGGTGTTAGGTATTCTGGAAATCTATTGCTAGAAACAGAAAAGAAAAATTGCTACATTTACTTAAAAATTATATTGTTTGAATTTATATTTATTTAGTTATTTATTTTTTCAGTCATAGTTTCCTTTTATAAGAAGATATGTCTGCACAGCAATATTTCTTTAAACAAGAGATTGGTAAGCCAAGAAAATATACATATAATACAGCAGCCGTATGAAGACTTTATCATCAGAGATACTATGGTACATAGAATAATTGAAAGGAGTCGTGAGCCAAGGCTTACAGGCAACTTTTGAAAGCTAGCAAGGACGAGAAAGAGGATTTTCCTCTAGAGCTTAGCTTCTCTGGATCAGCTTTGGATTTGTGATTTCCAGAATTGTAAGATAATGAAGTTTTGATGTTTTAAACCACTAAGCTTATGCTAATTTGTGATTGTAGCAATAGGAAACTCATAAAAAAACTAAATGGCAGAATCATACTTTGTGATCTTCAAATTTGGATATTCTAACAGAATACATCCATGATACTATGATGCATATTTTCACCATTTTAACATCATGGAATTTGGGATGCATCAAGGACTTCCTATAATTGCTGCTGGTCAGTGGTCAAAAGAACTATATGGTATCACCTGCTCCTTTGGTGACTGAAAACTTGCAGAATGGGTATCAACCATTTGAGAGAAAATGTCATACAAAACAGTAGTGCTGGATTAAAACAATTTTGTCACTGAGTGCCGCTGGCTGGGCAAAATAACCGGGGGGTGACGAACAACTTTTGTACGTTGATACAGCAGGAGTAGCAGCCATTTATTGCAGGACAGGAGCAGTATTTATACATTCCACACAGCTTATCTAATTAGCATAAACTAGATACATCAGTCAACCAATAAGGAATCTCCACACTTAATGGCTCGCTGGTGTTACTTCACAAACCACTCCCTCTGGCATTTTGCCAGGCACCATCCAGACTTGTTTACAGACTCTAACATTTCTCTGGCAAAATGCCAGGAGCCATCCTGACTTGTTTACAGACTCTAACAACTGAGGATGTAGCTCAGTGATAGAATGTTCGACTAGTAAGCACAGGGTCCTGGGTCCTAGGTTCCATATCCATCACTGCCAAAAAATTAAATAAATAAATAGAAATTAAAAATGTTTCAAAATAATTTCATTCTTTCTGAAAAAAAAATAATAAAATAATTTCTGTATAAGCTTTGGCTGCTGCAAAGATTTAGATTTTACAACACATTACAGATGATTTTATTTATTGAAAATATCTACTTTAAGGAAGAATTAACCCAGGATCCCTGATTTATAAGAAGTAACTTACATGGGCAGTTTATAAAATTCATATCTTGGTGGTTCTATATTAAATATCATGCTGTCAGTGCTCAGTGATGCTTAAATGCCTTAATTGATTGGTTTTACTGCAATGATAAGCACTCTCTACTTCAATGCATAATACCCTACTGTTTATTTTCAATATACCAGCAAGAAAGATCCTTTAAAATATAAAAGACATGCCATGTCTCTGTTCACAATTTCCTAATGTTACCATATCACTAAAAATAAGCATCGAATTCCATTCTCTGGCCTTTGGGGCCTCCTCATTCACTCTGAACTCATCTTGTTTGTACCATCTTTCTTTCACCTTTTATGCTCTGACCTTGTAGATAAGGCTTTTTTCCTTGCCATATTGTGACTGTCCTTTCTCATTAGAATTTCTCTCCCCTTTCTTTCCTCATAAAAACACCTGTAGTCCTAATACTTTGCTGGAATGTGTTCTTCTTAATACTTTTGCCATCTTGAAAAAAAAAATATATCACTTCTGAAATGTCCTGACACCTTTTCTTGGCCAGTGTCTCCTGATTTCTTTTGTTGTTTTCATGCTCTTTCTTTTGCATATTTCTTATCATCTTTTAGCTGCCTATAAAATTGAATTACTTATTATGACTGTTACTCATTGGTTATGTGGCTTTCTCTACTTTAGAAACTATAAGCTACATAAGGATTATTTTCCTCATAGTTGCATCTCAAGGGCCAGAACAGTGTCTGACATAAAATAGGCACTCTCTAAATTTATTCATTGAGCTAATGATTCTGTGCCACTGCCAAATGCTAGGCACTCATTTATGTTTGGGTTATATCAGTGAGCAAAACTTCCCTGCTTCAATGCACCTTCCATTCTATACATGGAGAGAAAACAATAAACAATAAACCAGCACAGCAGGATTTACATGTGTTTTCTGGTAGGAAGGTAAACATAGTGAAGTCTGCAGACTTTTTGTTACAGAAAAAAAAAAAAAGAATAATCAGGTCTCACCCCTTGACCTCTTGATATAAACCCTGGAAATGTCTTTACATATATATTTTTATAAATAAGAAAATAAATATGCAACACAAGATAGTAAGTGTTCAAAAAATAAAAAAAAATAATAATTCATTCATTCCCTTGAAATAATTCAATTGAACTCAATACAGATCCTACTTTCTGAAAATAATCTGTTAAAACAGAAACTTGCATGATCTGTGACACAACTGCTATTTTAAATAGTGACAAATAATCTTAATTGTTTCAGTATTCAAAAGAGATTCAATAATTGAGGAATATATACACTTTAAAGAAAAACTATGTCCCAATTAATCGAGAAAACATAGGAAATCTAAATCAGTACTAAAATTATAATGAATAAAATAGTCTTATTAAGATTGCTAAGTACAAATGAGTCTGGGAAATGTAGCTTCTAGACTTTCCAGTCTTTGTAGATAAATAAGGCACACTGGACAGAGATCAGTACAGATATTCAAGTATATAACGTATTCACTGTGATACAACTAAATTGGGCTTTAGAAATATTACTATGGATATCAAACGTGCCTACTGGAATGTATAAAGAAACAATTGCTATAGATATATTTTTTAAAAAATCCTAGCAATATCTGGGACAAATCTAATCATCTTCTAATAGTGATGTCACAGGGCATGAATTGATTCGGGAACTTCTTCCTGGTGAACATTTTATTATAAGCAGAAAATTGGGAGAAACAGGAAAGTTTCTACAGAATGCAAAGTGCCAAGTAACATAAAACAGAATGATCTTAACATAAAATCTAGGGGAAAAAAAAAGAAAACAAAAGCCACTAGTAAAAATGTGTCCTGGAAACTTATTTTGCACCAACGTGGCTTTTTATGCTTTAGTTGTTGTTTTTGTTTTTATAAGAGGAATTGGATCCAGGGCCACTTAACCAATGAGCTACAAAAGAAGCCCTTTTTAGTTTTTGTTTTGAGACAGGGTCTTGCTAATTTGGTGAGGCTATCTTTGAACTTCCAATCTCTCCACTTCAGCCTCCTGAGCTGCTGGGATTACAGGGGTGCACCACCATGCCTAGTGCTTTATATGCTTTTAAAGCATAACAAAATGGTAGAAGTTTGTACTCTCTTTCTTAATGTATACTAAACAAGAAAATGTAAGGAGAAACTACTATCCTCAAGCTATACATAAGTACATAGTTAGAACAATCTTGATATTTTCAAGCTGGAGCTATTTTGTATAAATAGAATTTGGAAAAAAAAAACTCATGGTAGGAAACAACTTTCAAATTTATTTACTTTCTAACCCCTAGAACTTGTGAATATGTTACCTTATCTTCCAAAATTAACTTTAAAGGTGTGACAAAGGTAAGAGTTTTGAGAAGGGGAGACTATCCTGGACTATTCAAGAAGGTAACTACTTATCACATGATTCCTTAGAAGAGGAAAACTTTCCCTGACTAATTCACAGAGGGATACAATATAGCTGAGTTGAGGATGAAGGAAGAAAGCTTTGAGACAAGGAATGTGAACAGCCTATAGAATTTGGAAAAGGCATTTAATTATTATTTCTTAGAGTCTTCACAAAGGAATGTAAGCCTGCTCAAAACTTGGCCTTAACCCAGTCAATCCATGTCACTTCCAACCTATAGAACTATATGATAATGGATTTGTGTTAAATGTGTAATAATTTCTGACAACAGCAATGAAAAACTGATACACAACTGTAACAAGTATTTTTATTGTTATACTTTTTTAGTTCAATGTACTTGAATCAGAGACATGTAAGAATCAGATGAGGATGAGGGACACATTGGCAAATGGCATTCAACTTTTTCATATACTCAAATACAGTTCTGTTATGAGTTCTATATTTTCTTCTTAACTAAAGTGAATTTCTTTTTTTTTTCTTTCTCTCTTTTTTTTTTTTTTTTTACTTTTTGTATATTTAACTTTGAATTTGGACCCAAACTATTCAGCTATCACATGCAGAGTAAAATAGAAACATATGACTTACCTAGATTTCTATGTTTGTGACTATTCCAGAGGTGAGTAAGCTGTCCTAACAAGGAAAACTTAAAATTTTTAATTATATTCTTTAAAAATATATAATATATTGGGCTGGGGATGTGGCTCAAGCGGTAGTGCACCACCTGGCATTCGTATGGCCCAGGTTTGATCCTCAGCACCACATACAAAAACAAAGATGTTGTGTCCGCCGAGAACTAAAAAATAAATATTAATAAATTCTCTCTCTCTTTCCCTCTCTCTCTAAAAAAACTATAATAAATATATAATCTTATAAAATATTTCCAAAAATAATTTCAACTTTGCTGCTGTGTCATAAAGATATACTGAATAAAATTTCATCTTTTTCTAAATCTAAGTAGTTTTTTGGTTAAGTATTTATGATGGTTCTCTCTAATGGATTGCACTCAACTACCACAACATGTTTTGTGTGATCCTTGGTTCTCATTGTTCATTTTTAACAATTGTTTCCTAAAGTGACATTTTATAGATCAGAATGGAGAAACCAAAATCAAGCAAGACATAGAAGTGACCCTAATTCTTAAAATGTATAATATTCCAATGCCATTTGATCTCAGTACACATCCATTTGTCCTTTGTTAGGAAAAGAGAATATCTTTTGCCTGAGGTGCAGAATAACCATTTCTTTATTTTTTTTCAAATTATAGTTTATATTAAATAGTTGAAGATTCTGTAACCCTGCTATCTACAAAAGTGACATATTATTATTCATCAAAATATATTGTACCTATTTTTAAAAATGAATTAATCAATGAAAATTTACTTTTGCTGACTTGAATTTCTTAAAACATTACATTGTGCTTATGTACATATATGTGTATATTTTTAGAATTATTTTGGAGAATCAGTAGTTCTAAAATACTTAGTACAAATACCTGAAATGCATATTTGGATCCTCAGTTTTGAATCTGAAATGAGAAACAAATTTTTCCAGAGAAGATTTTCTGAAATATTTGAATAAAAAATTATTACTTAGAAGTATGGAAAGGATGTATGTATTGCTATTATGCTATTAAATAATATTTAAGTATACAATGCTTAAAGTTTACCAGTTCATGTTTACATTTAATTATTATAAAATACATAGTTATACAACATTAAGTACATTAACATTGTTGCAAAGTCATCACCACCTTCTGTCTCTAGAACAATTGAAATTTTATACTCATTAAATACTAACTTTCTTTTCTTCTCTAAAGTTCCTGGAACCCACCATTTTACTTTGTTTTTTTTTTTTTAACTGTTTTAACTTATGATTAGTCTTGACTTGGGAAGCTGAGGCAAGAGGATCATGAATTCAAAGCAAGTTTCAGCATCTTAGCAAGGTCCCAAGCAACTCAGAGAGATCCTGTCTCAAAATAAAAATATAAAGAGGACTGAGGATGTTGCTCAGTGGTTAAGTACTTCTGGGTTCAATCCCCAGTACTTTCCCCCCAAAGTTCTGACTAGTCTTGTTACTGTATATTAGTGCAATTATAATATCTATCTTTTTGTCACTACCTTTTTTCCCATAGTATAATGTTTTTAAAGTGCATCCAGATTGTAGCACATATCTGAATTTTCTCCTTTATTAAGGATAAATAATATTTTATTCTATGTATATTTATGGTATACTGATTTATTTGTTTGTTAATGAACACTTGGGTTACCATCTTTGGTTATAATGAATATGTTGATTTGAACATGATTTTATTTGAATCCCTGTTTTCAATATTCTGGGGGTACTTACCGAAATGTAGAATTGCTGGGGATCATATGGTATCTCTATGTTAAGCTTTTTGAGCAGTTGCCATAGAGTTTGCCACAGCAGCTGCACCATTTTACATCCCCACCAACAATGCACATATGTTATAATTTCTCCCCATCTTTTTCAACACTTAATATTATGTCTTCTTGAAAAGAATTATTCTTGTGGGCAGTCAATTGGTATCTTATTGGAGTTTTGTTTGTAATTCTCTATTGATTAGTGATGTTAGGCATCTTTTCTTGTGCATATTGATATTTTCACATCTTTTGGGGAGAAATGTCTATTCCGTTCTTTTAAGTATGTACTGATTAATCTCTTACTAGTTGTATGATTTAAAAATATTTTCTCCCATTCAGTGGGTTGCCTTTTCACCTTGTGTTAATATTCTTTATGTGCAAATATTTTCAATTTAGAAGAAGTTACCTTTATCTATTTTTTTTCCTTTGTTGCCTGTGCTTTGGCATCATATCCAAAGTAGCTATTGCTAAGTTCAAAATCATGAATTTTTTTCTTATTTTATTCTATAGAGTTTATAGTTTATGCCTCTTATGTTTAGTACTTTGATTCATTTTGCGTTAAATATTGTGTATGGCCTAAGGTAAAGTTTTATCTTCATTAAATTAATTTAATTTATTTATTTTCAATATATCCATTAAATGGTCTTGGAACACTTGTCAAAATCATTTGACCATTTATGCAAGAGTTTATTTCTGAACTTTCTATTTTATTCCATTGTTCTTATGTCCCGCACTATTTTGAATATCATGACTTGCTTCTCTATAGGCCCCAAAGCAAGGAAGTCCAGCTGGCCAGTTCATCATGCAATGAAACTTTCAAAACTGAGTTCTTGTTTTCAAGTCTTTATTTTATTTTGTTATTTAAAAAAACATATATCCCAGCATAGAATTGGTGGATTATATTGTATTTTTGTGTTTATCCTTAAGAGGAGTTGCCTTAATTGTGAGCCAAAATAAATCTTTCCCCCATTTAACTTAATTACCACAGGCATTTGTTATAGAGATATAAAGATGACTAACCCAGACAATTGGCAGCAAGAATTTGAGCAGTCTTTGTTGTTACTATACATAATGGTATGAAAGAGCTTTTGGAATTGGTTTGCAGGAAGAATTTGGAAAACCATGAAGTAGGATGCTGAAGAAGCCCTAGAATGCTGTAAAACAGGCTTAATGGCCAATTTCAGTGGGGGCTCAGAATTCTCGTAGAAATGCAGTCAATGAGGTTATGCTCATGGAAAAATGCAGTATTCTATTGGGACTTGGACTAAAGTTCATTGTTGTTTTTACGGTAGCAAAAAATTTGACTGAATTTTATCCGTGTTTTGATGACAGAATCTCTGGAAGACAAAGGTCTTAATGATGATGGTAGAGAAAATTTTAAGCCACAAAACTCTCAGGCAATATCACTGGTTTTACTGGTTACTATGATCCAAACTTACAGTGATTCTCAGGAATAAAAAGAAATACAGCAAAAAGATTTGAAAATCTTGCTATTTGGCTACAAAAAGGGTACATTTAAAGGTGCTATCAAGGAGGCTCTAGCCAAGGAGGGTACATGATTATGGTCTAAGTGCTTTGCATCAGAAATATAGAAAAGATTCCTGGAGGGCATCTCAGGAATCTTCAAGACCACCTCACCTCAAAGGTGCAGAAATGCAAATTTGTTTCAAATGATTTCCAGGGAAGAAATATTTCAAAGAGAGTCCTGAGGTGACCTGCATGCCCCAAAACATGCAGAAAATAATTTCCCCAGAATTTTTTTTTCACTTTATTCAGCTAGCAAAGCATTCAATTGCTTTGGAGCAATTTTATTCCTCTGTTCCTTCTTTTTAGAATAGGAATATTTACCTTGTGCCTTGTGTCTGTCCCATCTTTGTTCCTTGGAAGCACGTACCTTACTTTTTGAGTTCAACATTGTCTCATGATTGAGTTTTTCTTAATTCTCAGAGGGCACTTTGAACTTTTGAATAATACTGTAACAATTAAGACTTTGAGGAGTCGGGGAATAGACTGATTTGAATGCATTTTGGCTTGAAAGATGAACATGAACGTAAAGCCCACAGTCAAAATGCTATGGTTTGCCATTGTGTGCATGCCCTTGAAGGTATTGGTGGGACTTCAGCCCCTTCCTGTTCTTCTATTTTGAGCCAAAACAAACATTTAATTCTTATAGGCTGAGTATCTCAGGTGTTTGTAATTGTGAGAGAAAGCTGACTAACACAAGGAGTTTAAAATCTTTGATATAATTATAAAATTAAACTTCCTGAATATATCTTTTTATTGTAGAGAAATTCAGTCAGCAGCTATAAAACAAGTAACTAAATCCTTCAAGCTTCTTTTAGTTTAAAGGTTCTAAAAATGCTGAGTAAAATGTACCATTTCTGCACTGAATTATTTGCTAAAGTTTGAAGTTTCTGGTTTTTAATCTCATCAATATTTTATTGACTTTGCTCATTAATCATTTTCCTATTATTTTATCTGAGACTTTATAATGGTAAATATTAGCCCTGTAGGTATGTCATGAAATGCAAATTTAAAGTTAATTTGTAGTTTATGAAGGAGTAGGATATCAAAAATCATTTAGAAAGGATAAAAATAGAAACTATGATTTTTGAATTCCTACTAAATATTTGTACCAAAATGAAATAGAACTTGTCTTGCACGTGCAGCTGTGGATAAAAATCAATAAAAAGCAAAAGTGGATGAAAATAAGTTTATAAATGAAAATATTCCACATAATTATGAAGGTTTTTTGATGTTTCAACAAAAAGGATATCAAAAGACTTGAAGAGACTTCTCACATTGGATCTTATTAACCAATACTACTGACTGAAAAAAAAAATAAAACATTATGTTTTACATTCAGTGAATTTAGACAGACTAATTATAATATACTCATAGGGAGTGTGCAAAACATGAGGTGGGAGAAAAAAAATCTCTTTCCTTCACTATTATTCCTTCCTTCTCTTTCTGCTTTTAAAAGTTTTGGAATGACTTTTTTTTTTTTTTTTTTTACCTTAAGAGATTTCATTCAGAAACAGGATATCTTCTGCTGCAATATGTATGGGATTATTTAGGAACACATATTTCTACTAACATGGACATCCTCAGAGAAACTAATTAATGTGTGTGGCTGAGAAAAAAAATGTTTTCTTAATTACATCTGAGTTTTATGGTTCTATAATCTTCCAAAAGAGTATAAGTTCAAAAACAGGAAATAATTTTTTCATCATGCAGATGGGAAATCATGACTATAAAGGTAACAGTTCACATATATAAAAAATACACTGTGTGTGATGTGATATTGAGACCAAAAGGAGTGGGATCATATACACTGTGATAAAGCACATAAAAACAGAATGAAAAAATCATATTTCTAATAAATTTATATATAGATAGATCAAAGCTGGTACAGATAATAAATGGGGAATGCATATTTTAAATTAAATTGCTGTTTCTAAAATAACAATAAAAAATAGAAAAACTGACTCAGAATAATTTTTGGTCATTACGAAGTTTGAGCCGGAGATGTAGCTCAGTAGTAGAGTACTTAATTAGCATGTGTACAGCCCTAGGTTCAATCCCTAGTATCCCCCAAAAAAGTCTGACAAACAATTTTAATGCAAAACTTTGCATATTTAAGGCAGTACAAATTTTCTGTTAAGTAATATCTATTGAACATAATACATGTGTTATTTTCATGAAAGAAAAAAAATTAAATATAAATTAAATTTTAAACATACATTACAACCATACCTTTAGAAATTCTGATATTATAGTCTAATATGTTTAAATAGAAAATTATCATAATCTTTATCAACTTAAAGACCAATAGCTCTAACCAATCAGATTCTAGCTGCTTTTCACTGATATTGGCTTCAGGAACCAGTGCAAGCCAACTGCTAAGGAAGAGTCATATTAAAACTCTGCATGAAGGTTAATTATGTAAAGTAATTTTTTTTTGCTTTTTAAAAGAATTGTTTTAATTTTCACAAAATATTAGTACACTAATTTTACAGTAAGAGCAAGGGTCTAAAACTATGAAGTACAAAATAATAAACAAAAAACCTGACAGCCCTGTTTTCATATATGAACTGTGGAAGATTCTCCAGCAAAAGGAAAAATATGAATAGTATTTTTAATTTTAACAATAGGAAGTCAAGTTTAACAATTCATTCATTCAATAAATATCCACTGATTCTCACTATTTATAGAAGGCAGCATTGTAAGTTCTAGGCATACAGTATTAAACAAAAATCCCTGCCTTAGTGGAGGTCACCCTCCAATGTGTAAAGGTAAATTAAACACACACACACATACACACACACACATACACACACACACACATATACTTAAAATGAAATATATGAGAAAATATTTAAATCATAAAAATGAATATATTTATATATTTAAAATGAGAGGAAGTGGGCAGATTGCTTTGGTTGCTTTTCTTATGGCTTTAATCTCATGGTCCAGATGTAGATTCTCTCTTTTATACAAACATGGCTTTGGATGCAGAATTCACAAAATTAAGTTGATTAAAAGTCCAAAACCTATGCCAGAATGTTGATTTATTCATGTACAAAGATGTCTCTTCTGACCAAACTGACTATATAAATATCTGTAATTCAACATCTCTGTAATCAGGTATTAAGACTTTAAAAAAAATCAAGGGCAAATGAATAAACAAGTAAACACAAATGATTTTATGAGATGGAAAAATCATGAACACAGAAAAAGGTTGAGTTTGAATCACATAAAGATTAGGAAGAGATTATAGATAGTCACAATCTGAAAGAAAGCACACTTCTCTAGGACCTAAAAGTTTTTAAAAGTCCATCAAATACAATGTGTTTTAGAACTGAAGAAAGCATAATACTAATTTTTGGATTTCATCAAATTTTACTTTGAATTATGTGTAAAATATATTCTTAACATCAACAAAAGCAGATTTCAGACATATTTAAATACCAAAATGTAGTTTACATTTCATTTGCTGTAGCATATTACACTGAAATCTTGCACAGAATGCAACATTTTTAAAATATGCATTTGGGGATTATCCTTGTTTTTTATTACAAAAAAAAATGCCACAGATATCAAATCTCAGTTATTTTACTGGTACATTCTCTGAGGATGACTTTCTGAAAATAATTCTACATTTATAGATTGGTTCAGTTTAGACAGTTATGTAGTAATTACACTTCTAGATGTGTAATCAGGAATATTAATAAAGTGTATGAAGTTTTGAGAAAAGAAATTTCTGTATGTCAGAAACCATCTTCTCGTGGTAAAAGGAATGAAAGGATGTACCTGTGAGAACACTAGTTTCTTAGACATGTACTCCAAATTTCTCATTTTTGGATGAAGTCTTGAAATTAATTGCCTCAGGAAACATAGCAGGGATTTGTCATTCTGTGAAGCCAAACTACCCAGGTCCTCACACATTCAAGTCAGCCTCTGTTACTTGGTGTAAACTAAGGAAGCAGTTTCCATTCTTGCTGCTTCCCAAGGGCAATATCTTAAGAGCCTATCAAGACTTGAAGTCTCTGAAATATACATTACTGCCTAACTGCTCCTCATGTTCTATGGGAAGCATAGCATAAGCTTTCTACAGTATTGTTAACCAACACTTGAAACAAGTTTTTGAGGTTCTACCATGCGTATTTTCTTTTTTCTCTTGGCTTACTGAAAATCTTAATCCTGCCATTTTCTTTCCTACTAGAAATTCCATAGTCTTTTTAAAATTTAGTATCTCTTAACTACACCTCCTTTCCATATACATAAACATAAAGCCCATTTTCAGGAATTTTATTTCAAAGAACTGATATATAGATTTGCCAGTGTGGATAACTCACAATAATTAAAGAAAAAAAAAAAACAACAACACTCAACTCTTTTAATCAAATCCAAGTCCTTTTGTTAAAAAAAAAATCTACTTATTAATAATGTTTACATACAATTTAAAAATTAACATTAATCTTGATATTTTAATATTGTGCCATTGTTATACTGTTTCCTTTATCAAAGTATTATAAATGACTAAAGCTTTCTAAAACTCATATTATGATTATATATTTAATATTTTGAAATTTGTATATAGGAAAAAATAGTTTACCAATATTTTTGAAATTTAGATTATCCTGGTATTCATCCCCTAGAAGTATCTCAATTTGTCACAATGGGAAAAATATTCAAAGTCTAATTCTCAATTTAAATACATTCTTATTTATGCAGTAAACAAAAAAAAATCATGAAAAGCTCAATGTTTTTGATGAATGAATAATAAATTTATTTCTATTCATCCATGCATGTGCTCCTATAAAAGACATGATAGAACTTGCTATTTTTCCAGTGTACCACAAGGCTTTCCTTCCCAAGTAATCTTAACCTTGTAAATTGCTATTTTCTTTGTACTTCTCTGTGGGATTATCACTTTATTCCCACTCTTTGATTCCTTGATCCCATAGTGATGTAGATTGTGCTGTAATTGTTTCAATAGCTCAAAAGAGCTCTGATTTCTATGGGTTATTATTTCTCATTCTTATTGTTGTTTGCCAGCCAGGCACTGATAGAGAGAGGAAAAAAAAAATGTTTTTTTTTCTAGGGAAGTTTGCCTGAGCAAACAGCAGTTGAACAGCTGTCTTAGGAAGTAATGTTTCCATATTTCACAGCTTGCAGCCACACTATTAATACCATTTTACTTCTCTAATGGAGGTAATTCTTAAACACCACAAATCCTAATTATTCGAACAGCAGTGGGCCTTAATTCATAACCACTCCTTCTGAAAACAAAAGAACTTTATAGCCAGGAATAGAATGCTTGCAAAGGCCCTCCCCCTCCATCTGATGATGAACATCATTTCCGGAAATACTGCTCCCTCAGAGGTGATAATTATCCCTGTGAGCAGCGGGCAGCATCCCTGCTGCTCCATGGTGGTGCAGTTAGCAAACTCAAACTGTCTAGAGTCTCTCCCCTACCCCTTGTGCTCAAACGTTCCCAAATTATCTAATCATCCCTTATTTGGGGAGGGGAGGTTAAAAGAGTATATGAATCATGCTTATCCTTTTAAACTTTCTATTTTTTAAAGGAAATATCCCACTGGTATGGTGTACATTCATTTCTCCCCCAGAAATTTTTGTTCTGAAATAGAAACAAGTCTATTGATCTAATTATTCAAATAGTTATACTTTTCCTAAGTTATAAAGAGATCTGTAAATAGAAAAAAGAGATACTATGAAAATGTGATGTTTCCATATCTCTGAATCAATATATGTTTCCCTCTATGCTTCTCCTTTCAAACAGGACCTGGCACATACCTCTATTTAGCAAGGACTGTGGTCTGAATTTGTGCTTCTGATAGATTTTCATTAATAATTTTTAAAGGCCTTAACCGAAGAGTCATTTTTTTTTTTTTAGGAATTTTCGTATCATGCATGGCAAGTATACTTGTACAATAACTGCATGCTCTTACCTGATAGAATGTAGTAATATACTAGATGTTAATATGGAATGAATAATTAAATGCATAAAAATGCATGAATAACAAGTATTACCAATAATGATAATACTGGCATCTATCTATATACCTATCTAGGTACTTATATATATATACATATACACACATATGTATATATATATATATATATATATATATATATATATATATATATATATATAAATACAATG
>NW_026000108.1:26422028-26465515 GCF_001458135.2 Marmota marmota marmota | reverse complement strand
TATATATATATATATATATATATATATATATGTATATATGTTTGTGTGTGTGTGTATATATATATATATATATATATATATATATATATATATATATCACATTTCCTGGAATGGGATAATATCTCATTGTGATTTTGCTTTGCATTTCTTTGATGATTACTGATGATAAGCATTTTTGTGTGCTTGTTGTACAATTGTACAATGGTTGTTAAGAAATTTCTATTCAAGCCTTTTTTTTAATTGCATTTTTAAAAGTTTAGTTTTAACTATTATGTTTTTTAAGTTTCTTTCATATTCTGGATATTGATCTTTTTTTTTCCAAATGAAACAGTTACAAATATTTTCTCTTATGGCATTTCCTTTGCTGTGTAGAAGTTTTTTTGTTTGAAGTAACACCACTTGTAATTTTCTCTTTATTTGCCTGGGTTTTGAGGATCATATCTCAAAAACTTTGCCCTGATTAATATTCTCAAGCATTTCTTGAATGCTTTCTTCTAGTAGTTTCATGTCATAACATTTAAATCTTTGATTCATTTTGAGTTGAATTTCTTTTCAAATTTAGAAACTGTTAACTTGTTGTTTTTTTTTTTTTTTAAAGTAAAACCTATACTTAATAATAGGTTAACATGTGACAATCAGTATTTGTGTACATTGCATAATGTTTAAATCGGGTTAAATATATTTATTTCCTCAAATATCTGATAATTCTTGGTGATGAAAACTTTCAAAATCTTTTTTTTTCTAGGCTTTAAAAATGTAACTTGAGTTGAATGTTATGTCTAGGGAGAGACAGGGTCTAGGGTTATTTTTCCACATGTAGATATCCAGTGTTTCTAGCATCAGCTGTAGAAGATATCCCCCCCCCCCAGTGTATTTTGTTGTATATGTCATTTTTACTTTTTTTTTTTACTTAGTTACACATGACAGTGCAGTGATCTTGACATATCATACATTTGAATCAGATGGGATATAATATCTCATTTTTCTGAGTATACAGGTTGCAGAATCACATTTGTCATGAGTCACATATATACACACAGTAATAATAATGTCTGTTTCATTCTACTATCCTTCCTGTCTCCCCAACCCCTCCCCTCCCCTCTCTCTCCCTTCCTTTGTCAAAAATCAGTTGGTTGGGCTGGGGTTGTGGCTCAGCGGTAGAGCACTTGCCTAGCATGTGTGAGGCCCTGGGTTCAATCCTCAGCACCACATAAAGATAAATAAATAAAATAAAGGTATTGTGTCCAACTACAACTAAAAATAAAATATTAAAAAAAATCAGTTGGCTATAAATACATAGATGAATTTCTGGATTCTCTTTGTCCTTGGTTAAATACATTCTCAGGTTATTTGTTTGTCTGTAGCTATTGTGAATGGGATTCCTTTTTCTTTTTTTTATTATTAGTTGTTCAAAACATTACATAGCTCTTGACATATCATATTTCATACATTTGATTCAAGTGGGTTATGAACTCCCATTTTTACCCCGTATACAGATTGCAGAATCACATCGGTTATACATCCACATTTTTACATACTGCCATACTAGTGTCTGTTGTATTCTGCTGCCTTTCCTATCCTCTACTATCCTCCCTCCCCTCCCCAGAAGATGGGAGAGAAGATGGGATTTCTTTTTCGATCTCTTAGAAACTTTATTATTAATGTATAAAAAAATCTATTGATTTCTGTATATTGATCTTGTATCCTTTGACATTACTGAATCTGTTGATGAGCTCTAAATGATTTTTGTTGAAGTTCTTAGGTTTTTCAACATATAAAACCATATTATCTTAAAATAGGTATAATTTGATTTTGTGCTTTCTAATTTTAAATTCACTTTCTCTCTCTTGCTTACTACTCTGACAGTGAAAGAGGTGGGAGTTGCCATTCCTGTCTTGTTCCTGATCTTAGAGAAAATGATTTCAGGTGTTCACCCATTCAACATGATGTTAGCTGTAGGTTTGTCTTATTTAGTCTTCATTGTGTTGAGGTAAATTTCTTCCATATCTAAACTTATGATGATATTTATCATCAAGAGATGTTGAACTCTATTGAATTCACTTTCTTCACTGATTGTTTATTTCTTTTATTTTCTTCATATGATCATGTGAGGTATCCTTGCATCCCTGGGCTAAATGATACTTGATAGTGGTGTACAGGTTTTGGTGTGCTATTGGATTTGTTTTGTTAGTATTTTGATGAGAAATTTTGATTCTATGTTCATTATAAATATTGGTCTTTTATTTTCTTTTTTGTTTGATTTGCTATTAGGGTGATATTATCTTATGAAATAATTTTGGAAGGGTGTCTGTTTTTGGTTATTTGAAGTAGTTTTGGAAGATTTTGATTCATTTCTTTTGTAATTGTTTGGTGAAATTCAACATTGAAGCCACATAGTCCTGGGCATTTCTTCCATCAGAGACTTTTTTTTAAACTGATTTAATGTTTTTACTTGTTATTGGTCTGTTTAGGTTTTCTGTGTTCTGCTGATTCAACTGTGGTAGGTTATATGTGTGTATATTTTTACCCATTTTCTTCTAGACTTTCCAGTTTTTTGATACATCTTTCTTCACAGTAGCCCCTAGTATCTGTTGTTGCATGATGATGTTAGTTGCAACATCTATTTTCTTATCTCTGACTTTATTTATTTAGGACTCTTATTTTTTTTCTTTGTTAGTATAGCCAAAGCTACACAACTTTACATTTTTAAAAGGTTGGCTCTGTTTAATTGATGTTTATATTATTTATTAGTCTCTGTTTTGCTTATTTCAATTGTAATCTTTGGTATTTCTTGTTTAACTTTTGGGTTTGGATTCATCTTGTTTTTCTAGTTCTTTAAGGTACATTGTTAGGCATTTTATTTCAAATATGTAATATATTTATTTCATATATATACATATATTACTATATATATGTGCGTGTGTGTGTGTGTGAGTGTGTGTGTGTGCACTCGTAGGCATTTATTGCAATGAAATGACCTCTTGGTACAACATTTGGTTGTATGCTATAGATTTCTGTTGTGTAATGTTTTAATATTAATTAGTTGTGAGAAGTTTTTAAATTTCTCTTTTGACTCATTGATCATTAAAGTACGTGTTATCTAATTTTTATGTATTTGTATGATTCTTAATATTTCTCCTAGCTTTATTTCGTGGTGGTCAGAGATGATATATGCTATGATTTTTATTTTTATAATTTGTTGACTTGTTTTGTGGTGTAAAATATGGTGTATCTTTTAGGTCGTTGCCGGAGAGTTACTGTATTCCTGTAGAGGTATACTATTATTTTGTTTTTCATGGTTTATGTTCCTACATTGATATATTTGGGTCTGAAAGATCAGTTGTGCCTCTATTAATCATATAGGCTGGCTTCTGTAAAAAAAAACACTTTCTTTTGGCAATGTGCCCCAAGCTTGGATTATACTTCTGGGTGTTCATACTGGATTTACTTCCAGGTGTTTAAATTAGTGTTATTTAGTCTGTTCAGCTACAATCAGAGTCAGTAATCCCTGAAGGATTCTTGGTGGGCTACGCTGCACAGGTTGTAGCTTGCCCTGACAGCTGGGGTGCAGCTCTTTTAGCCAACATAGGTCCACCTGAGGCCCTAGGCAGAGCATACCCAGCTCTTGTGTGGACTTCTGCAGTTTCTGTGGGACATCAGGGCATAGGGCCAGACTGGTGGAACGACACAGATGAATTGTGGATGGTGTGGCAACAAAGATGAAATGCCTACCAGGTTCTGAAAGCCACTCAAGGGTAAGTCTCCTCTATTGGACTCAGTTGAATGTGTTGTAATATTCCTAGTAGCAGGACAAGGCCACTAGCAGCGTCTACAGTCACCCATTCAGGTGACTTTGTAGCTCTTCAGGGGACCAACCTGCACAGAAAACACTGCCCAGCTGCTTTTAGGGTTGTGGCTGTGTGGGTAGTACCATCAATCTGTTTCTCAGGGTTTTGCTGAGTCACTCAGGGCCGACTGCTGGGTTGCTTACCAGGATCTTGGTTGGGTGGAAAGGCTAGGCTGCCTATCTGCTTTCTATAGCCTCAACCGGCTGAGCTTCTCAGAAAGGACTGAGTGAGATTGCCTGTGTGCTTGCAGAGGCCCTTCAGAACTTAATGGAGGGCCACTTGGACACCTTCCAAGTGTATGGCAATCTAGTTCACTCAGAGTGGGTGGCCAGTTGCTTCCCAGGGCCCTTTAAGTATAGGGAGTACCTCCTGCTGGATTACAGGGCTGTGTCAATGCAAAGATGGTGGGGGCAGGCTCATTGCTGCTCACATGACCGTTCTCAAGATGCCATTGCACAGCAGAAATCTGGATGATGTGGAGTAAAATACATGCTAGGTTATTTCTTCAGAAAAATGTAGCTATGTTATAAGCAAACAACTCCCCAGATTGAGCCTAGGGCTGGCAGGGGCTTCAGATTTCTCCCACCACAATTGCTTCATACATCTATAGTATGAATTAGGATTGCTTGAGGCATTCTGCTAACCTTTTCCCTGCCAAGTGAAGTGCTTTTTGTTTTAAGGTTGTTCTTGAGACAGGGTGGTAGATGCTATGTGCTTAGTTCTCTTCTTTATAAAGTCAGAATATATCTACATTTTCTATATATCCTTTGCCACATCCCTAATGCACTCCAGTGCTCTATTTCAAACATCCTAATAACATAGCTATTGTTTTTTTTTTCCTTCATAAAGGGAAGTGCAGCAGGCACCTCTAGTCAATCATTTTGCTGATGTGATTTCTTTACATAGACATCTCCAGTCACAGAACGTCTCAGGTACCAGTATTAATGGAAGCATTAATAATGCTTTTCTATGTAGAAAACAAAAATAACAATATTCTGTTTTGTTACAGTGTCTCCAGGATGCTTTCATTTCACCACACAGTTTAGTGAGGGAGGAAAGAATTCAACGGAATTCAAATTTACCAAAATCAGATTATTGCATATTTTACTTCTGAGTGATAAACTCTTTTTCAGCTGGGGACAAGTTATTTTATTCATGCAATCTTATCTTAATTCTATATGAAGCTTGTGCTTTTTTATTCCCTAAAACCTGAAAGGTAATGCTAAATTTATGTAGAAGGAGTATTTTCTTATGAGAAAAATCCATACATTTTAGTCTGAAGTTGAAATACAACTGTAAAAATAGTTTTGTTTTTTTATCTCTTATTTAACCTAGTCCCCATTGCTAGTCATGACAATTTTATAATCAGGAAATACAAGTTCAATGATTTTGCTTCAATAAAAATGTGTTTTTAAAAGTAGATCCTTGAGTCCTATTTGATGGTATAGTTTTAACTAAAACAACAAGAACAACAACAGGAAGACAATTAAAATACTCTAGAGATCTTACTTTTGACCTGATCATAATAAACACTGATTTGTGATGGTCTTAACTTGCCCAATTTCCTTGTTTCTTTGTCATTTGCATAATTAAAGTGCAGTTGAATTTGCAAACATTTCAGTAGAGTCTATTGTTAGAGAGACCACATAATATTTCTTTTTCAATTTAACAAAGATTTTCAAATTGTGAAATTTTCTGATTTCAGTGTTTGAACACAGCAGTTCAAGGAAAAAGAAAGAAGTGGTTGAAAATGGAATACTGGGGGACATTGTGCACACAATTTTGTAATTCCTTTGTATTTTTAACTGAATCAAAACTGAAAGTGCTTTAGAAAAGTGGAAACTTGGAATATAAATTATAAAAGTCAAAGATGATTTCAAATCACAGGAGAGAGACTATACCTGGACCTCAATAACTAGGAATAGGATTTGAGAGCCCCTGGAGTATTTTCTCTTTCTTTTTGTTACCATTTCATATGTTTGGTATTCTCTTCACAATGTCCTCCTTCTGTCTCATTAAAGTCAGCTGTTCCAAACAAGAAGAGATTTCGGCTACAAATAGCTCTACATTGCTTTTGCCTTGCAAGAATGATTGTTATTCATTTCAATGTTAAAAAAAAAAGTTGGGGACAAGACACTGATTGTCCCCAAATTGTGGGAAAAGGAAAATATGCAGGAAAATTTGATTTCCCTGTTTCAGATGTCTACTCATTGATGAAACATTTATTGCCAATAGCAGTTTTCAAAACAAGTATAGGTGTAGGGGAAGTGGGAGGGCCTACATAATGAATTATAGATCAGTACCACTGATATTGCTCCATTTAAGGTATTTTATATGGTCAGCTATGCCTCAAGTTGCAAAATTAAAAAGAAAAAAGATTAATTTTAGAAGCAAAGTTCAAAGAATTCTGTGTAAATTAGCTAGACGACTCAGTGACCTAAGATGAATCATATATCCTCTCTAACCTTTGTTTCTTTGTATATAAAGTGGACATTAATTCCACTCTAAGACTATCAACAAAACCAGCAAAGATTAATGATGTGCTTAAACTAAAATTTTAATGACTCAAACCCATGAGAACTTAATTTTCACATACTTAAAGACACACATGATTTGCCATAAATTAATTCTCTGTTTAATTTAGCTACTTGAAGACTCAAAATGATAGAAAAAGTTTTGAATGCTTGTCTGTGTGACAGAAAGAAAGGGAGATAAGAGTTCTGATCTACTAATTCCATGATGCCTTTTGAAGTTGACATCTTACTTTTTTCTGTTTATAGTTCATTGGGTGGAACAAGTCACTTGGTCCCTCTCAACAAGTGGCCCTTAAGGAATAATCCCACATATTCCCAGATTTAGGATTATTAAATAGTGAACAGAGTTATTAAATTTATCACTCAACCTATATGGTCATCCAATACTATGTTCTTTTTTCACATACAAACGACATGTAACTTTACCCAGAGACACAACATGGAATTCTTATCTGCTCCTGGCATCAGGTGCGAAGTGGAAGTATTATGTAAGGAAACTTGATTTGGAAATGAAACTGGATTCTCTACTGCTGCAATTGTGGTGGATAGATGTAGAGAGCGGTAACTTGAACTGTGGTCTTTGACTGCCTTGGAGCTGTGTTTGTGCTTTGCCAAGGGAACTTACTGTGCAAAGGAAGAGGACAAGATTGCCCAGAAGCTATAGTAATGCCCTGCCAGAGAAAGTACTGTGCAAAGATACAGAACAATATCAGTCTTGACCTTGAGCTCAGACACTAGCTGCCGTGAATAGAGAGTTCTGAGCATAACAAGATATCAATAAAACACTGCAAGTTCTGCAAACTTCAAGTTTGCCTGCTTTGCAGAAACTTTTTCACAAATAACCTTTTGATGAAACCTATATAATAAACATGACTAGTGGCTCTGGGTCACTGTTTCTCCATCAGAGGTCGGTGTCCCACCAGGTCCCAGCTTTCTCTTGAATTATTCAAGTGAGAAGGAAGCAGAGATTTCACTGAGTGAAAGGAGTTCTGATAGGGGCTTTCCATTAAAGTGTACTAGTCCAAGGGCTTATATGGCTCCGGTTAAGGGCAGTAATCAATATTTATGCTAATCAGATATTGGAAATTGCCAAGGCTATTAGTTAGGCCCATGACATTCTGGCTGGTTTTGACATTTTGACCCTTGAGATTGAAATTTTCTGTAGGTCCCACTCAGGTTTTCAGAGCCTCTCTGGAACAAAGGCATCATCTGGAAGGTTTGGAATGTTTCTACAAGGCAATCCATTTCTACAGATCAACCTGTACATTCCATTTTACTTAGAGAAGACATATTTTGGACCCATTGCCCTAATTGCCTTAATTACTTGACTGTTTTACTATGTGTCTCTGCAAGCTATTCAGATTTTTTTTTTCTAATATACTGTTGACTGAACTCATGGGCACTCGATCCCTGAGCCACATCCCCAACCCTATTTTGTATTTTATTTATAGGCAGGGGCTCACTGAGTTGCTTAGTGCCTCGCCATTGCTGAGGCTGGCTTTGAGTTCCCTATCCTCCTGTCTCAGGTTCTCAAGCTGCTGGGATTACAGGCATGTGCCATCATGCCTATTAAGTAGTATTTATTGATATCTAAGTCAGGGTATTATTTCTGTCAGCATCTTTATCCATAATCCCTATGAATTAAAGAATTAAGCTGTATGATACATCCAGGAAACAAGATAATCTCATTTATTTTTTTTCAAAAGAATAAATTACAGATTTGCAGGTCAATTCTGAAATACCTGGATAGCTACTGTAGAGTTAACTTCAGTTCATTTTTCTCTATATATATTTATTTCATTCTCCCTGGGAAATTATCTTTTTTTCCATCTATATTCTAAATCTCAGGTAAAAGAGGCACTGAGAATCATATCCTTCTTGGAAATCTAGCAGCTCATTCTTTGCCAGCTTTCTGTGTGTAGGAGACAGAAACTTTTCAACAGTCATACATTTGATATCTGTAGTATTTCTGCTATATTCTTGTCTTGAAGAGTCACATAAAATTTTCAGCCTAAGACACGGTTTCATTGTGTTCAAAACGTAGTAGGATTTCTGTCTGTTTGCTTCAGTTAGTAACATGTGCTAATACCCACATCCACATTATTTTTTTTTTCTATACATGCTTCTCTGGTAACAAGTCTTTGCTTTCTTGATTGATTGATTGATTGATTGATTGATGCTGTCCTTTCTCAATTGCTAGTATCTTAAATATATCAGTTTTCTCTAAAAAAAAAAAAGAACACCATTTTAATTTTCTTTTTTGGAGTCATCTTTTCTAATAGAAATAATTTATTGGAAGTCAAATCTGAGTTGAATTTGTAATCTGAGAAATCTAAATTGAGTCAGAATTTATTTTGAGTTTTACCAAATATTTGTTGATTTTTTCAAAATAATAGTAAACTCATTGTTTTTCTAAATAAGTTATTTTTGTGAAAAAAAATCTATATTTTCCAAAGCAAACAGAAAATTAGAAGAGTGACATTAGTTCATATTTTTGAAAGTCTTTTTAATGTCTGGCTTAATAGAAGGCAGATTTTTAAGTTCATTGAAGCAAATGAAGAAAATCCAGCCTATAATGGTTATGGAATCAGAAAGTGATTGAATATTTTTATAAACATTTCAGATAATGCATAGACATTGTTTCTTAATATTACACCAAAACTCAACAAGTGGTAATTTCTTAAAGGTTATTTGTAATGTAAGCCTGAAACTATGGCAGATGCCTAGTGTTACAAAATTCCAAATGAGTCAGAATTTTTAAAAATAAGTGCCTGTGGTTTTTTTGCTTAAAGTTTCTCTCAGTTTGATGTATTTTTCTTGTCTGCCTATGAGAAACAATTACTTATTTCAAACTTGCAAGTGTCCATGTTTCATGACATTTTATTTCTCCTATTTCATCTCTCTTATTATCTGATTGTTCTGCAGTAATTTAATAAACATAGTCAACAGTAATAAACATAATCAACAATTCAAGTTATTCCTCTAGACCTGTGAGTTTGTTTGGTATCAGAAAGGTGGTCATTCTCAATTTATACCTTTCACTATTTAGATGAGCTGCAGGACCTCAGTGGTTCCATTTCTGTTCTGGTTACCAGTAGCTCATGTCTACTGCTCACCATGATGATGGACAGAGGTATACAGTGGCAGCATATAGTCAAAAATTACATGAGTGTACACATGCACATGTAAGATAAGTATGCCCATATTTTGCATATGCTGTCTCCATACTTTATCCTCTGCAAGAGAGGTAGAAAGAGAAAAGTACGTGCAGGGGGAGGAGAGAAAGAGAGAGAAAATAGTATGTCAAGCAAAATAGCTGTGTATTTTACACCTTTTTATTATTTATTTCTTAATTTATTTATTTAGTTGTAGTTGAACACAATACCTTTATTTTATTTATTTATTTTTATGTGGTGCTGAGGATCGAACCCAGTATCTTGCACTTGCTAGGTGAGCACTCTACTGCTGAGCCACAACCCAAGCCCCTTTATGTCTGTTTTTTAACAACAAAAATGTTAATAAAATTAAAAAAAATATGGTTATAGTTTGGATCTTAAGTGTCCTCAAAGGGTCTATGTAGTAGAGGTTTGGTCCACTTTGTGGAGCTACTGAGTGAAATCTTTAAGAGGTGGAGTGGGAGGTCTTCAGGGCATTGGGAGTCTGAATGTGAAGGGCATTGTGAGACCTTTGTTTCTTCCTTTCTCCTCTCTATATATCCTTCCTGGCCATAAGATGAGCATTTCAACTTTGCCATGTGCTCCTGCTGTGATGTGCTGTCACATACATCATAAGCCTAAAAGCAGGAAGTCCAACTGATGATGAACTGCAAACTCTAGAATTGTGAGCCAAAATAAACCTTTTCTCCCGGGGATGGTAGTGTACTCCTGTAGTTCCAAGGAGTTGGGAGGCTGATGCTGGAGGATTGCTGAGGCCTATCTCAGCAACTTAGCAAGGGTCTTAATAACTTAGAACATAATTTTAAAAAAAAGTTAAAAGGAACTGAGGATATACCTCAGTGGTAAAGAACACCTGATTTCAATTCTCAGTACACACAAACAAAAACCCCAAAACAAAATAAACCTTTTATTCTTAAAAATGATTATCTCAGGTATTCATATACTGATGGAAAGCTGAATAACACAATTAAACCAGAAAAAATCCTAAAGCTATATCTTACTTCAAAATAAAATTGAGTTGTATATCTGGAAGGAGAACAGACTAGAATATTTTGAAAACTTACATTTCTTTGGCTGCTGGTCCAGGAGATTTCCCTTTATAGGATTTCTTCTTTGATGAACATTTATTCTGGCATTCAGTTCTAGTCTGAAGGTCAATTATGCCTCTTGTGTTATTCTCAGCCACATGAGCTGCTGCTGGAAATCTAATCATGTTTTATACTGTGTCAAAGTCTGTGGGTACTTTAAAGTAACTGCTCAACAGCACAAAAATAAAGGGGGAAGTTTGACCTTTCTGAAATTCATCCAGGTTCTTTTTTTTCTCCATTTCGTGACATTGTCACATAATATACTATCTTAAGAGAAATATTTGAGAAGAATTAGGGAAATCTTGTTACAAATTTTAATCATCCTAAATAACATGATAGAGTTATGTGATGGTATAATTTCAGTGCATCATTCCATCATGGTCTCTCTATTATCATTGTATATATAAGATAAAAGTTTGGCATTATATGGTGTTTTACTTACTTTCCAGTAAAACATAAACATTCCTCCATAACCATTCATAGATAATTCCTGACACTCTGCATGCAGCAACTGCTCTTTTGATTTTCATAGGGTAATTCCAGCACTAGTAGCCCCTCCCAAATCTTAGATTTTAAAATATCCTAATCCATTCTCATTCTCAGTCTAAATCATATGCATAAATTAACATAAAGCTATGGTTTTCTCTTATATAATTAAATACTTACTAAAAATGGAGTTATGTTCTTGGTGGGAATTCCCTACAGTTTTTGGACATGATAGTTAATTAATTGCCATAAACATTACTGTACTATTTCTAAAATTATATAGCATAACATGTAACAAATATTTTAATAATGTTTAGTTAGGGCAAACATGTCATAATTACTTTTTACCCTGCACTAGAATAACCAAGTTTGTTCTAAATAAAAAATATAATTTATTTAAAATAACATATCACTGGCCATAATTATTTTATAAATATATATCTACATGCTTCATGACAACTCAGTTAATACATAAAGATCATGTGTCTTTAGAAATTTCTTTCAAATTTTATTAAATCATTCTAATATATGCTTAGCTTTCTAAAACAGGTCATTTCCATGTACAGTGACATGGAATATGAAGATATTCTCTATTGTCTGTATTTAAGTCATTCTCTACTCTAACCATACTTCAAAAGGAAATTTAAGTTGTTTTTTTTTTCAAGACTTGGGTGCTAAAAGAATGTAGATTGGATCTCAAGATACATGCATCATTCTTCCATTGTAAAGATTTTCATTCCTTTGACCCAGTAATTCTAATTTTGTGAGTATCAAGTACCAAAAATGTAAAATGGAAGATGGGCCACATTTTTTCCAATATCCATTCTACCTCTAGTAGCATTTCAGAATATTTTTGATCTACCATAATAGTTAAATCACAATGTGCTTTTCAAGATATTTGTTGATGACAAACTACATTTTTCCATTTGTGAAAAAATAAAGATGATAGAGCTTAATGTGCATGTACTTATTTGGTAAGAATTAGTTATTGATTATCAATGTACACATTAGTCTAATGGGCTAGAAAAATGATAATTTGATGATAATTAATACATTCCTTGTACTTTGATGAAACATATCAGTGTGATAAATCATCAGGTTAATCTAGAGATCATGTATAACTCATAGATGTTCCAAAGGATATTACTGCAAATGAATGCCCATTTTTAGATGATAATTTAAATCCAATTTATCATTTTTAAATACAACCAAATGTTACAAATCTACTTTCTTAAGGTGTCTTCCTATTATTTTATTTGCACTTATCACCACATGATGACACATAATCATGAATGCTTAGTATAGATAAGATACTTTTTGTTTCATCTATTAGTATTTCCTTTGTATTCACATAAAATAATAAACTTTATTAGAAGAGAAGCTATTAGCCTCTATTTCTTGAAATGGCTTTTAATCTGATCTCACTGAGCAAAATAAAATACCAGGTTGCTGGCATCAAGACCCTATACCCATGGGCTCCGGGCATATTGAATGTAATATATTTCTTGTGTTTTGAGTATAGCCTATAAGTTAAGGCATCTTGTGGAGATACTAAAACCAAAATTCATGCATTTGAAAGATTTGTCTGAGTTCAGAAAAACCCATGTAACCGAGAGCTGAAAACTAATGTATAACTAATGCTGTTAAATATCAATCACACCCAGCATTTACAAAGGGGAACCTAGGGAAACCCCTGAGCCATGGTCAGGTGCTTTCACTTTTGTTAGGGCTCTCATGATATTTGTCTTGTGGGCTCTTACCATATTTAACCCACGGTATGAGTTAAAAAATAGAGAATTTAAAAGTAACAAGGTGATTTCTTTTTAATCTTGAATGAGTTTGGTATTTATTATTAATATCTACCTCATGATTAAATCTATGATGAACTTATCTAGCATTAGTTTCTTTACTCTATACTACCTCAGCGGTTCTAGTAGTGGTATCGACAGCCAATTCCGAGTAGTAAATTATTTTTATCTTGAAATAGAGCAGGTTCTGTCTTATTAACATAAACATCAAATAATAAATTGTGGAGGTAGAATTTGAAGATCAAATCTAAGCTCAATATCCTTTTCTTATAGGATAAAACCAGGAACAAAGATGCAGACTCCTTCTCTCCAAGTCCAATGATCTCTTTACTGAGCCATGTTACCATATAAGAATAGACTTTATATATAGAATTTCTCACAGAGATGGCTATATCAATGCAAATTGAATCATGAAAACTTTACATTATTGTTTTGAAGGAGGTTATTGTAATCTATATAGATCTAGAATTTAAAGTACTACTACCTGTTTCTTCACAGTAAAAAAAATTATCTGTTGAACTATTTTTTACTAGAATACTGATTTTCAATAAATGAATTACTCTGGCATTTTCTTTCATTTTAATATTTTTTCAAGTGCTCACAAATGTCATCAATCACTTATAACTATGTTTGTCAACCAGAGTTTCCTTAGGTGAGCAGCAGAAAAGTTGAAAGTGAGAGAGAAAGAGAGAGAGAGAGGGAACAAGAGTGCGGGCATAGCATCAGGTATGGATGCATTTCATTAATCTCGACTGTCCCCTTTGGCCATGGTAGCTGTACCATTAGTGCTTTCTCTGGGGCCATCAATCATTTACTCTCTGGAAGTGTCACCTGATCCTCAGTTCTCCCTTCTCTCTCATATCATTACTGTCATTTTTCTCAACGTAGAAATGCAGCACACAGACCTATTGAGAACAGAATAATTCTTAATAAGACCAAAAAACTACTAGGTAATATTACTGCGAAATATTCAATGCAGTAGACATTTTAAGATTTTTTTTCAGCAAATATTCACAAAACTTCCACATTTATAAGATTCCCCATATATTAGTGAGGATCTAGAGCTGTTTATGGAATATTGGTATGAAACAAGACAATTTATGTAAACTATTTCCCCAAGTACACACCATTCCACAAACAATTCCTTTGCCTAATTACTAAATATTAAAATAGATATATTAGATTTTAATCATCAATGCATACATTATAAACATTGTTAAAAATACAAAAGGAAGTGAAATAAAAGCTGTTTTTCCCTTATTTTTTTTTCTATTGCCAACAAGTTTCATTTTTTTTCCAGAGCAATCTTTGTCCCACCTTAACTGCATGATTACTTAATCATTCATGTATAATCATCTTCATGTATATTTATTTTACATAAATAGAAATTAACTACATATTCGATATGATTTTTTTTTCTTTTATTAAAACTCAGTCCATGTTTACAATGCTTTTGGGAATATATTCCTTTAAGAAATCATTATAATTTTGTTCTACTGGTAACCTTTAAAATACATTTTTATATAATATTCCTAATCATTTTTTTCTTTATGTCTATTAACTTCCCACTCTGAAAAATAAAGAGATCTATTTTCTCCATTTCTTAGTTTTTGCAAGTGTTCATTGTTTCCCTCCGTTATTGTACTGATTATTTTTGCATCTTTAAGTTACTTAGACTTCTCTTATTTAATTTATTATTGTTAAATAATTTTTATTTTTAATTATTTTTCCCTCCTAACTTCTTGCCCCTTCTCTTCAGGTTTCTTTGCGATATAGTACTTACACATTATCAGATTTCATATTACATCTTTCTCCATGCGCACTATTTTACATTAAAAAGTGCAAATAAATAGATTTGTTGCTCAGTGTAAATTCTTTGCAATGCTTTCTCCATTAATGTCTTACCAGAAACTTAGCTTCTGATAATATCTTTTACAGAACTCATACAAATTATAAATGTTGAGTGAATTATTTCATAGTAAAAATGACTTTGGTGTTCAAAACTATCTTAAATTTTAACTTGTTCAGACAAACAATTTTGTAGTCATGTATGATTTTTATGAAAATGTTGCATGCACCTCTCCACTAATAAAAAGTAACTATGGGAAAGCAGACTAATTTTTTTCTTTTAAATATAGCTTGATATTTTCATGTCATTAATAAATAAGGATTCTTCTATTTATAACGTAATACCTTTAATAGAACATACACTTAACAAATATTTTATGATTTTGTATCAACCATTCATAAAAGTCTTGTAGTCTTTAAATTTGTAGAGTCAAATTCCCTTCATCCTTGTCAATTTTTCTTAAATTTTATTTTCTCATTTTTCTCTCTGCTCTTTCATATTATTTATTTTCTTTAAGATATTCAGTTGTATGTTTCTTACATCCCTATTGTCTTCCTTGGTTATGGCTGTCCCTCTGTACTTTTTTTCCAGTGCACTTTCTATATGAAATTCTTTAAGATTTTCAGAAAATTTCAGTGGCCAACAATGTGATAGGAGTAATTTCTCTCACATTTCAAACGTGGATTAGTACCACATATTACATGAGGAGCTGTCAGTAAAACAGATAAAACTGACATAGGGCAAGGAAAATGCTCTGAGCATTTTGGTGGAGATATAAATTATAAATATATAACAGCTTGCTCTAGGGCTTGGAAAGAGTGTGGACAGTTTTTGATTTTGTCGGGATAAATGAAAGATTTATAGAAATTGAATGAAATTTTGTGGAACAGCTTTAAAGATTCTGCTTGTGTATTTTAGCTGAAACTGGCACAATTTCATTTTGCCACTGATATTTAGATCTGCCATCTAAGTCAGTGCTTGACACATAATAACAGTTTTCTCTTTGGCTATTTCCTAATGAAAGGTGCTTTGTACAAAATCATGAAATAAAAAGAGAACTAAATGTGTGGAGACCTTCACTGAGTAAAACTTGTAGTGCAAATTTAGAGGATAACTGTTTTTCTAACCAAAGGCAGCATCATAGAAATAAAGAAAGGCTATTAGAAATGTCATGTCCTTAGTAGGCTCATAATGGCTCCCTAATACATCACATCCTAATCCTTGGAACGTGTAAGTGTCATTTTCTTTGGAAGAAAGTCTTTGAAGATGTGATTAAAGTAAGATCTTCAGGTGGAGAAATTATCCTGGTTTATCTGCATGACCCAAAAATGGCATCATCATCACATTTGTTCTCAGCAAAAGGAAGCAGGGAGAGTTCAGGCACCAAAACACACAAGAGGAGGAGACCTTAGAGTGATGTGACCACAAGCCAAGGAATCCCATCAGCTAAAGAGGCTAGAAGCAACAAGAGCAGTCTCTTCTGGAATCTCCAGTTAGTGCAATTTGCTGGACTCCTTCTTTCAATTCAGGGATTTAGATTTTTGACTCCCAAATTCTAGAACTGTGAAAGAGCAATTTTCTATTGTTTCAAGTCACCAAGTTTATGCTAATTTGTGCTAATTTGTTGGAGTCTTCACAGGAAAGTAACACAAAGAATTGCTATTTAAAAAGAGTATTTCTAGTATTTGAACATGTGACAGATTTGAAAGATCCATAAAAATTTAAGTTCCCCTCTTCTGTCTATATTGTTTACCAACTATATTATGTGCATTATTTATTTTTTAATCTTTGGAAATGCATGAGTACTTGATTTAATTTGAAGGTACTTGATATTCTGGCATATAATCTCAACTAAATGTGGGTGTATATATATATATATATATATATATATATATATATATATACACACACACACACACATATACTGAATATGTATGTGTGAGTATATGCATATTACATAATATATACACATATAGACATTTTGTGTTCTTAAATTGTTATTCCTGGCAGGAGAGTAATGTGATCTTAGTTGAAAGCCACATATTAGTTTTCTAAACTTGGAAAATAGCCTTTTCTGTATCTGAATCTGCAGAAGCAATGTGGGGAAAGGACCATAGACCTTATGGGTTCCTGTGGGAGTTATACCAGATAGTAAAATTAAAGTGCAAAGCACAATGTGATATAGTGTTTGAAACGTAGAAGGTTTCCAATAAATACTACTGAGTTATTTTCCCTGTTCCTACAAACAAAGTTAATATATTCCAAAGAGAATTAATCTGGCAACAGACCAGAATTGTGAAGATTACTGCTATCAGAAGGAAGATTGCTTCAGTATCCATTTTCCTTATAAATGGTTAGGTTTGGATATTTTAGAGGTTGAATCTAATTTATCATTACTGTGAAGATGTCATGTAATACTATATAGAAAAGTGGCTTTTGTGAGTGCAAGGATGTTATAGCTTCCAATAAAATTACAAAATATTTACTGCATCCAGACCAGAGACTGTGTCTGATTTCAATAGCAAGTAAATAAAGACCTGTTCTCACAGTCTTAAATCACTGTCATCTCTACTCTGGCATGTTATTCATTTCCAGGCTAAAAGACCCAATGCTGCCCAATTCTATATAATGTGAATTTTCTTCCTACTGAGTTTTATAACCCAAAGCAAGTAACAGTGGCTCAAAAAGAACAGTCATAGAATTATTAAAACTCAAGTAAAATTTGTTTTAATGACATATTTTAAAAGCTCCAAAGTTGATGCATTAATCAAATTTATAAAATTCAATTAATCTTACAATAAATGTTTTTAAAGCAATGTTTCCCTAGGGGGTAAAATAAAATTAATTGTGAGAAATTTTGCTAACAAATGTTTATTAAATGCATAATGTAAAGCATGAAGAGAATCTATTTTCTACTTTATAGGATGTGACTGCCAATTTTAAGGTTAGAACAAGAAAAATTGTCACCAGTGAGCTCAGGCTAAATCTCTGCATGTTTGAATCCAGTTCCTGATCTAGGGTTCTGGATTTTTGTTACATAGAGTAGTAATCATGGACCCGCTGTAAAGGCCATGATTATAAATGACAATTCTATTTATACATGGCATATACCCCCCATCAAAGTAAAACCTACTAACTGAATGCATTAGGACAACAAACTGATAGTTATTTCATAAACACAATCACATAGTGCTGTTCCCAGAGTCTAGATGCACCATAATCAAAAGCATCATTTAATAGTTTCCCAAAGTCTGTGTTTTATGCCCCATACCATGACAGTCAAAATTGACCAAATATTTACATGAAGAAAATTACAGGAAAAAGTAATTGAGGAAAGCTATACAAAATTATTTTATACTTTGCAAGTAGAAAATATATTTTAATTATAGCCCAAAATTCAGAACTCAGAAAAGGAAGATGAATAAAATTACCTTTATAACAAACAAATAAATATCTTTTGAACCCATAATGACAATAAATTATGCTTTCACTAAATTATCTTTCATTGCCACTCATTTTGTTTTATACAAATTAAAAAAAAGAAATCATATAATTAAAAGTCTCTAAGACCCAATTTGGTTATTTCTTATCATATTCTCCCCAAACTTTATTTTCTCTCAACCATTTTTAATCATTATATTCCTGTGACTATCATAGTCATAAATATCTCTCTGGCGTGCTCTTTCTCTTGCTCTCTCTCTCTCTCTCTCTCTCTCTCTCTCTCTGTAATTCTGTTTTTATTTTATTACATTTTATTTTAAATTAACTTCATCTTCTAAGCATGTCTGGGCAAAATATTTACCAATTGTCTCTCAACTACAAGCTCATACTTCTCTATTTGCTGCTTTGTTATCCTGGGCCGGAAATATTATACCCTGAATTTCATTTTCCAAAATCTCTTACCAGAAGTTCCCCAACCCCTTAATTCGTATTAATGGAAGGCCATTGTGGGAGATAACAAATAGGGAGGAAGGAAGAAGAGACTCTTCCAATTTTCAGAATCTGCATTTCCCTAACAGTATGTTAGTGTCCAGCCTCCATTGTCTGCCAGCACTCATAACACCTGCCATCTGCACCATTTCAGAGATACCAGCACCAATTGCAGAGTGACAGCCTCCCTCCCCTTCACCATATACACACACTCAAAGCAGAAGCCTCAGAGCACCCCTTTCTAGACCGTCAGATGTCTAGTGACAACTGTTTAGCCATCCACCCTAAGCACCTTGGTTTTATGATAGCATATCTTCCTTTGAGTTCCCCAGCACATGGAAGGGTTGCTTTTAAAAAGCTTGGCAAAGAAATCCTGTATTTATACATCTCTGGTATGATACCAACCCTCGTTTCTATTTCCTTGTCATAACACTAACTATTAACAATGGTACCATGAGTAGTGCCAAGAATCATATCCTTGAATAGAGGATTCAGGCATCATTTTTGATAATGAAGACCTTCATTAGAAATCAATCTCTAGCAGGCAGCAACATCAAAATTCCTAAATTAACACTTGTCATTTCTGTAAGGCAAACAATCTCTTTGAAACCATGCAGCAAATGATCATTATTTTATTATTAATGATATGAAAGACCGAGGGTAGTGTACTGACTTCCAGTTATTTTAACATGCTTAGAGGAAGAAATGATAAGCTGAGGCCTTCAAAAAAAATTTTTTTTCCAGTCAGAGAACCCAAGATCACTTTTGTGTTCCTAAAATAATCTTATATCTTATAATGACTAAGTAGATAGCTATAAAAGTTCTACAGAAAATTTAATTATGTTAGTTGAAAATGAATCATGCACATCGAATTCCCACTTTCCTTCTCATTTAATATGGAAATAAGGGAGAAGAATGAGAAAGGATGGATTCTGATGCTTGATGAAATTAAAATCCTTGAGTATTATAATCTCTGAGATTCATTTACTGCAGGAGGCAGCAACCCCATCTGGATGTGATGAAACTCACTCTCCCTCAATTGATAACTTTACTCTGGACTGTTATCTTGTAAGGGAACGCCACTTCTCCTCAAGACCAAACCCCACCACATCTAATTTCTCAACAGTTTAATTACTCACAGTTTAGCATGCTTAGGAGATAAGAGAACAAAATTAGACTCAGAAGAATAGTTTGTACTTTAAAAATATTGGCAAGATTAACTAATTTACCGAAGCAAAAACACCAGGAAAAATGTACATCGGAATGGATCCAAAGAATTAAATAAATAAATCCAAAATGTACCAATGGACTGGAATAATACATTGATAAAGAATCTTTTAAGAGTTTCTTGCCTGAATATATTATCCCAAGCAACTGTGAAAGGCTTCGTTATTTATTTGATTGGCTGACTGAAATATAGCCTACACAATGTCAAATACTTAAGGGGTTTAGATGTGTCATAAAGTGGGTTCTTTTGAAGAGGAAGTTGAAATCGAGTTTGGGATGTAATATGTTCTTTATGATCAATCTCTATGAAGGAAAGGAGTAAGAAGAGGATTGTCTAAAGGGAAGAGCTGAACTACATCTTTGTCCAGTCAAATCTTCAGTTGCATTAATGGTGAAAAGCTCAGAAAAAGGGTTCCTATTCTGAGTTTTCCTTAATTGAGCCAAAATAACCACGGCTGAATAACTCCTTCTCAATCAGTTGAAAGAACACTGGATCTCTCAAGAAGGACCATGAATGTACTACTCTCTGCAAGAAATGTAGATCCAGAAGAAGTTGACAATTATAGACAATTTTCTGATTTTACTGCCGTAGGCAGCAATTCCTTCTATGAATGGGAATCTAGATGGTATCATGCAATTTGTATACCATAAGATTTCAGAATGCTCCTGACATGATTTACTGGAAGAAATAAATGTTTGAGGGAGATAAGAAGATTGAGGTGGATTCTTCATGTGTGATGTGAATGTTGCTCCACATCACTTTGGGCACTGATGTCACTTTAGTCCCTTGGGCTCTTCACATCATGATACGTTTAGGGCTATCCTCCCTGCTGGTGTCTATTCAGATGTTCCTATTTGTCTTTAGGACTTTTTGAGAACTAACAACTTGAATTGCATTCTGACAACTTGAAAATTCCTTAAATACAACTCTGTGACTACACAAAAAGTATTAATCTTTGCCCAGACATTTGCTCATGATGTTGCTTTACTGAAATGCCATTCTCATTCTTTTGTCTAGGAAATAAATTTATACTTCAAATGTATCCTTCCTTAAAGCTTTCTGAGACTCTTGAAGACAGAATAAGGCTGGTCCATATCATTGCTGATTATACAAATATATTATATGAGCACATTTTGTTTACACATTAATATTCTGCCACGAGAGTTTAATATCCTTGAGTGCAGGAGCTGAATCTTAATCATCTTTTTATATTTAGTCCTTTCATTACAATATATCGCTTTATTAATATTAGCTGAAAAATGTAGTTTTATGGTAAATGGTTACAGAATGGTATGGTTAACAAAGATTAAGAAGTTAAGAAGAGAAAATTTCTAAAGAATGTGGGGAAATGATAACATGTTCAATACAATTTGAGTATGAAGTATGTATTAGGTAGATATAACACAGATAAATAAATATTTGTCTATAAGATAATGCCTGAAAGAGTATACAAACAATGAATGAGAGATTGTGAAATACTCAGTTGGAAAGTATCATTAGGCAACTGTGGCTAGACATTCAATAAGAGATTGTTTAGGAGTAAACCTGGTATTTTTCCATTGCCCCACATTTCACTACAGAGGAAGGGATGCTATACCATCTCTAAAAGCTTTAGAATTACCCCATGATTACATCCTTAATCGGGATTATTTAGGTATAATATGCAAAAAATTTCATGTTTAATACTTATTTAAAGTTTACAATTTTATATTCTTTGAAGAATGAATACTACAGATAAATCATCACTGTAATCATGAGAATCTATCCAGTGTCCAAAAAAGTCTACCCCTGTTAATCCCCTCCTCACACATATCCCACAAAATTAACTGATTTATTTTTTGTCACTGTATACAGCAGGTACTCTCTTACTCCAAATCCCTAGTGGATGCCAGACATCATTGCCTACCTAACCTTATATGTACTGTTTTTTTCCTATATACAAATGCATATATGCAAATAAAAATGGAGCTTGATTCATAAATTAAGCACAGAAAAAAAAAACAATAATAAATTAAAGAGAATGATTCCAACTGTATAATATAATGAATGTGGTTTGTGGTCATGTGGTATGTCTATGTTTGTTTTTTTAAGAAAGAACTTTTCCCAACAGGTTGTATGTATCATCTTGCATTCTTACCAACAGTGGAAAAAAGTCCCAGGGTGTAATTTTTCCAGAACTCTTAGAAGCATCGCTCATATGAAGAGCCACATTTATACTGGACTTACAGTGCTGTAGAATTGCTTCTCCCACTTACCATACTTTTTAACCTTTCTATCCAAAACTGTCCAGACTTTAATTTTCCTTAAACATTTCAGCATTTGGTAACCTTCTTAGCATTTCTTTCTTTCTATTTAGGAGCTGTTGATCCTCTCTTCTGTCTTACAGAGTGGTTCTCCTAAAGTCTGTTCCCACTCCAAACAGAGTTTGAGCTGCACAAAGCCCAGGCACTAAATTCTACCAGTCAGTCACAGACTATCTCTGGAGCAGTGTTTTCAATTTCCAAAACTTTGATTACATATGGGATTCTTCTCCTTTGTGACTCCTGAATTAGCTTCCTTTGGATGCCAGTCTGATTCCATGCAGACTTCTTATGCAACTTCCTTCATCTGCTCTTCTATTATTCTTCAGTACTTAATTCTACAAAAATTCTGTATTGACAATCATAACTTATTACCAATAAATATAAATTAATGATAGTCTCTACCAATTAAAAAGCTCCCAGATATTTAAAAAATTATGTTCCTTGCTTATTTTTACACTCAAAGTCCTGTGTGTAATTCAACTTTCTGCCAATAATCCATTTTACCATGGTAATCCATATTATGATATATGCTCATATTCTATCTCCCAGTATAGCTCAATGAAATTTCAATGATAAAACATCCTTTCCTTACATTCCTTCACTCTGGTAGGCCAGCTGTGATTATAACTTGTCTTTATCTCCCTTTTGAGTTGTGTGTTTTTGTTTTTGTTTTTGTTTTTATGGTATCTCACACATCATTCAGCTTATGTCTTTGTAAGTCTGTGTCTCATTATTATGGTTAGCCTCAATGTCAGATCAAATATTATTTGTTTTTTGATCTTCACACTGGATACTTTGTTCATAACTATTATTTTTCAAGTGTCATATGTACACAGTTTCTACTGTCTCAAGTCCAAAACTTGTAAGATCTAAGCCTCTAACGGGTAATAACTAAAAATGTAGATATTAATGGCTAAATAAGATGATTTTTTTCTTAGAGCCACTAAGCAACATCTTCTTTATTCTAAACTAACCTGCACTTAGGTGCTGAAATGACCTCTTTAAAATGACTTCTTGACAGAGAACTTGAACCGAGCATTGCTTTCTTTTTCCATTAGCCAAAAATGTTTGTTTGCCAGTAGCATATTATGATAGAGGACAGTCATGCTTTTGTTTACCACTTATGTGTTTCAAATCTACTTTCCAACTTCATGTCAAATAATAATTTTTAAAAATTAATATCCTATTTTGCTCTGTAATTACAAGAACATCCCACATGCCTTATACTGTTTTATCTGTACTAGGCTCCCAGGCAGATAAGGTAGGTTGGAAGAGCAACCCATAGTTATAACCATTCAGGCTACTACTTATTCAAAAGTTGCCAGAGAGAGAGAGAGAGAGACATCCATTAATCATGAAAATCAGCAGGGAGACTATAAAAGTAAGAAATGTCTGTGAACAATAAAAATACTAAATAATGGCATGGCAGTTAGGTCTTTTTGCCTCCCCTCACAATCAAAACCTCCTTGTGAAAGCCAAAGCCATCACAGCAGGGTGAACCAGAGCTTTTAAATATTCAGAGTGGATGTAATACCAGAGCATTCAGAAAGGAGAGAGATCTGAATGGCAATGCTGATTCTATACTTAGTCATGGACTATCTCCTTTAAAGAGAAGCAGTACATTGTCAAAGAACATCAGAAAGGTATTCTTCTCTAATATTCCTTCCTCTTCCTCCAATACACTCTACCAAAGGGATGTGTTCACTCTAAAAGTTTCTCTTTTATGTTGCCTATATGCCCTAGAGAGTTAATTCTCATGAGTTGTCTTCTGTTAGGAGTTGCTTAATATGAAATTCAGAAGTTTGCTTACATTAACTGACCTTAAACATGAGATTGGAATGAGATTAAGATGATTGTAATTAGTATTCAAGCTCCAAAGAGAAAGAGAGAGGTGTGGAAACTATAGCACAAGAAAATCAAAGTTACTTTAAGAAACTGACAAGACTAACCACGATCTACCCAGTATGCACCTTGCTCAGTAACCCAAAAGGCTCACCCAAATGAATCCAGCCCTTGGAAGACAGAAGAAAAGAGAAGTAGAGATGATTTTGCCTCCTCTTTCCTACATCACTTCTGACATTATGGAAAATACTGCATCCTTCCAAAACAGCAGCTTGTTCCAACTGGACTCTCTTCAGTGACTTCAGGGCACATTGGGCTCTGGTAAAACTGTCTCTTCTCTGCATCATCAGACTGAAGATGGCAAAGATGGAAGAGGTGAGAAGAATGTGAAGCAACCATTTCAGTTCTTCTGTTTTCTAGAAAACTTGTGAGTCCCTCTGAACAACCGCTTTCTTACTCTTCCATGTGCCACCCCACCCACTTCCTTTCACATTGACAATCAATCTCTCTTCCCTAAACTTTTATTTGTCATTATCATTCAACATAGATTACTAATTTCTTCATAACTCAATGCTCCATTATTCCTAACAACTGTCTATCAAATACAGTATTCTCCACTTAAGAACAGACAACTTGATACAGTAGAAGTAGTGTTCAGAAGACTTGAAAGTATACTTGACATTTTACTGGTCTGTTATCTCAAATTATTTAACCTCATAAAAGCAGTCCTGTCTCCTGCATCCATACTGAAAACATTGCTGCTTGCCTAGAGAAGTTTCTTTGAGGACCAAGTGGAGTAATTTCAGTGAAGGTACTATGAAACCTCCACAACAATAGCTGAGCATAAGGCATTGTATTTCATTTTATCATTTAATAGTATAAATGATATATTATACTTCTAAATGTCAGAAAATACTGAATGAAAGTTGCAATAACATCTTACACAAAATTATTCAAAATTTAAATAGAGAAACATTTTTTTCTACAAAGAAGGAATACAACTAGGTTGCTAAAAATGTCAAGTTTCTTACATATTCTGATTCCATTACGGTGGACTGAATAGAAGATAATTTTAAGCAATAAAATAATGTGTATAATTGCCCTAAACTTATCTCTATCTAAATTAGATCATATGACATATGTGCTCAGGTTCTGTCTTTGCTATATGTATTTTTTATACCTTTTTTTCTTTTTTTAAAAATATTTTGGTCAATCAGTATTGGAACAAGGCAGTTTGAAATAAATTTTATAAATAAAAAATGCTAACAATGTTTGCCAAGATTTTCTAGTTTGAATTATAATAAAATATTCTTTTACTCTTATTTCCCTAAGTTGTCAAATTAATGCATATTTCTTATTTCTACTTCAATACATGGATTATAGGACATTAGAGAAAGGCTACATCTAGCTTTTTGCTGAATACACAAGCTGTCATGTGGAAATGCATTCCCTTTATATATCCTTGAACAGAAAATGACATGGACTCTAATATATATATAAAATAAACTCCCATGATAGAAAGAAATGCCCTCTGAAATTTCATTCGGTGTACTTTCATTGATAATCAGATTGTGCATAGAAGTAATATTGCAATTCCCATTTACTAAGCCATCTCTATTTTAAAGAAGGAATGATTCTGTCCTTTACTTTTTCTAAGGTCCGTCCCATCAGCCCTGGTGACTACATCTCCCTGTTTTAACACTCACAAATACATAATCAAGTTGAAAACATCTTTACTGTGATGCATTTAACAAAGAACAAAGGTAACCTTCAATAAACATCCATTAAAGTGTTACATCTCAGTAGGTCACAAGAAGCTACATTTGAAAGTTAAGTCTTGTTTATATGATAGCATCAATGACCACTAATGACTCTTGAAATAATTAGCAGTATGGCCACAATTAGTGAGGGAGGAAAAAAAAAAGTCTCTAGATAATAAAAATACTGAGCATGTTTCAGGCAGGCATTAGCAAAGCCATGAAGATGCCATTTCATTGTAATTTCAGTGATATCTTTTTCATATCAAAAGCACAGTTTTCAAACTTACAATAAAGCAAATATTCTATTTAGTATTCATCATCTGGAAGAAATAGTGATAATTAACTGTATCTATTGAGATGGCTGCTAATGATATGTGCTGAGACCAAGCTGCTGATGTTGAAATATATTGAACTAAAACAGATATTTCAAAAATTCAATTTACTGTAAGCTCTTTTTTTTCTCCCTTAGAAAAATGTTGATAAGAATTACTATATAATAGGAATTACTAATTACTTGATGGAGAATTGTAGCTCAGGGATGATGCATTGTTTGAGACATCGAATTTTGCTGTTTAAAATTTTAACTCTGTTGCTGAGAACTGATGGACTATCTGAGATTTTGATCTGTACTGCTGCTGCTGAATAGGTGAAAAAATGTATAATTATGGTAACATAACACTACTCTTCTACTTTTTCCTACATTATTATTTTGAAGAAGTCATTAAAATATATTAAGTTATGTTCACGGGGTGGGGGGATGGGGGTATTAAATAATCTCTAGATAGGGCAAAGGGGAAAAGGGGAGGAACAGGAAGGGAAAGGGCATAGGGGTATGAAAGAAGGTGGAATGCAATGGTCATCATTACCCTAAGTACATGTATGAAGACAGGAAGGATGTGACTCTACTTTGTGTATAACCAGAGATATGAAAAATTGTGTTTTTTATGTGTAATATGAATTGTAATGCATCCTGTTGTCAGATATAACAAATTAAAATTTAAAAATAAAGGTTATGTTCACTTTGTCAGCAATGGGTAAAAATAAAATACAGGAGATATTATATGCTATGAAACTTGAGATAATACTATTATTGGTAATTTGATACAATATGCAGATAATTTTATAAATTTCAGAATAAATATAAAATTAAAATTCATGAAATCATAATGCATCTGTTTCAAGATGCTAATTAACATTTATTTTATATCTAAATATTTGACATCTACTGGGCTTAATAGTTTTTCCTCCCAAATCATGTTCTCTTAGAACCTGTGAATGTGACCTTATTTGAAAATAAGGTATTTGTATATGTTATCAAGATAAAATAAAGTCACACTGAATTACATAGAACCCTAATCCAGAGACTAGTGTTCTTACAAGAAGATAGAAAATTTGGACCTAGACAGACAGAGAACATGATGTGTTGATGGAGGTAGGGACTGGGGTCATGTTTTTATAAACCAAGGATTATTGTCAACAGTTCTGAGGGTTGGAATGCTTTCCTGTTCTGAGCCTCCAAGAAGAACTAATCACCCTCATCTTTTCATTTTTGAATTTGGGCATCCATACAGTGAGAGATTCAATAAGTGCTGTTTTAAACTACCAAGTTTGTTGTAATTTGTTATGGCAGCTATGTGAAACTAACATAAACGGTATTGCTAAATTGGATAGAATTAACTTTTTTATCAGTCCCTTTCAACTTTTCTTTGGCCTATTCTTTCCCTGCCAACAGGTGATATTTCCTAAATATACAAACTTATTTTCATTAATTAAAGCTTGACTCATGTTATGGTAATAATACATTCTTTACAATTTAATCCAATGGAAATTGTCTTTCCTCCATCAATTAAAACCTACTATAGACTGTGAAGCTTGCACTGGGATTTTTTCTTTCCTGACTTTACCATTTTACTCCTTCACTGCCATTCACTATACAATTTATAGACACCTCAAAGTTGGAGGCACAAAGACACAGAAAAGAAGGAAAACTGAATGCATTGTGTTTTAATTTTGAGCAAATCTTCAGGATACATGTGCAATGTAATTATTGGCTCCCTGTCTGTATGTGCACCTTCATGTGTAGGTGGGAGATATACATCCCTTGGTGAAAAACTCTGAATGTGATTCTTAAAATTAAAGTGATATCACTTTCACCTATCCTTTTAAGCCTCAAGCAGGTTTAAGCCTTAAGCAGGTCCTTTTTTTTTTTTTTTTTTTTAATTTCCCCAGTTAATCAGGATAAATTTACAATTCCTCTGAGGGTGCTTTGGTAGATTCTTTTAAAAAGAAAACTCCAGTTTGGACAGTGGCACCTACCTGTTATCCCAGCTTCTTGGGAGGCTGGGGAGGGAAGAGTTTCAGTTTGGAGGCCAGCCTAGGCATTTTAGGAGACCTTGGCTCAAACTAGAAAATAAAATGCTAGGGTTGTAGCAGTATAGTTCAGTAGACTTAAACCTAGTACAAAAAGGACTCATAAATCTAAGAAGGAGGAAGAGGAGGAGGAGGAAGAGAAACAGAAAGAAAAATAGAAAAGAAAGGTAGAAAACTCTAGCCAGCTTCTTCCTACATGACCCAGTTTTGAAACATAGAATTTAAGCTTTTTGAAACTGCCACTGTAGTTGGAAACATGAACCACATCTAGTGACCTGTTACACTGATCTACTGATATTCAGATCTAAGTCATCCAGCCACTGTCTCCCATAAAATGTTCTTTTAATTCCCAAACTCAATAGGACATATACTAATCTCTTTGAGTGCTCACCTTGAAATTCTTGTTTTGTCCTTCAATTTAAGATTAATTGGTAGTGCAAAAAGCACTGACATATTTCTTCAAAATAAAGTTTCTCATTGACTTTATAAATTATTACAGGTGGAGGATTGCTAATGCTGAAACAATCAGTACTACAATCTCCTAATGTGCCATGCATGGATAATATAGCACTGTACTTCAGAATACGGGGTAGCTGGAATTTGTTGGGTTAATTTCAGTACCTGAGGCCTCTGCTAAAATATTAAGGTAGCATGAATATATCACATTAAATGTCCTGATACATAGGACTCTAAGATATTGTCTTTCTTGTCTCTTTCCCTCTCTGAACTCTAAACTTCCTACCAGAGAAATAAAACAGTAATAATAAGGCGTTTTAGTTGAATCACTTATAAAAACTATAAATTTATATGCACATGTGGCATAAGTAAAAGCTTATTACAAAAATTTATGAACTCTATCATGTTCACCTCTGTCAATAAGTAGTCATAATATTGATTAGTCACATGTGTAGATTAGGACCTTTTGTTCATTAGAAATATTAAAATGCCTCATTATTTATTCTTATACTAGCCTAGTTACAAAGTTATTATAAACTTTATAAAATATTAAACTGTGTGTCATTTTATTGTCTTCTTCAAACACATATGACTTTCGTCTTTCTTTTTATTGAGAGTGCATGAAGGGTAGGAAATGTCCTGTGTCTCTGGTGTCTTACCTACTGCCTGGAACACAGAAGACTAGCAATAACTGACAAGTCAATGTCAAGAAATGGAGAGTGGAGTTCATAATTTCTTACCAGAATAAGAAAGCCTATTGAGATTCTAATGGAATAAGAAAAATATTAGATTAGTGCAAGCTCTTAGCTAATAAGAAATGAATAAACTCAAGAGAAGCTCTATCCTGAATTGAGCACTATGTGTAGAGGAACAATGCCAACATGACTGTCAAATGAAATATATTTCATGTTTGACAAATCTGTTGAAAATTACATTTGTGTAATAGAACATGTATACACAATTCTGTGGGGTTTGACCAGATTCCCTGATATGAATATACAAAAAAAAAATGGTACTGACTAAATATCAAGGTACATATCTATCTATTTATAGTGTTTACTTTGCAGCATTTAATTAATGTAATTTAACTAGTATTCTCTTCAAATACATATTATACATAGGTATGTATGTATAGACACATATGTATATGTGTATATATATATATATATATATATATATATCCACATGCTATGAATATATTCATACCATATGCTTTCTACTTTGGTTCTTATTAAGAATATACTAACTTTAATAACAATAATCAAAATTAGGGGCCCTTCATTATGAGATGTACTATTCTGAGAACACTACCTAGATCAACTGATTTAATATTCATATAAAATCGAGATAATTAGGCATACCATTATTATTCCCATGTTGTTAATGAGAAAACTGAGGCATGTTGAGGTTATGTTTCTTGTTGAGTTTATATTTCTTAATGGGGCCAGGAACTGAATTTTTTAAAAATTGGATTCAGAATCAATTCTTAACCACTGCACTGTATTATGAAAACATTCTATTAAAATTTCCAAAACAAAAACTGAATTTCATAAATGTAAAGCTGTGAAGAACCAGAAAAACAAGCCCAAATCCTAGGTAAGATTTTCCTTGATTTATACACATATATCTATATTAACTATTTAAGACAACTACATTTTCCTTATTTGAAAACAAGATTTTTTTTTCTTTTAATATAATATAGATGCATTTCTCAGTAAGAAATCTTACTCCTCTTTAAGGAACAGAAAAACAACAAAGAAAATTTAACAAGCCTTGAAAGATAGTCTTAAAAATTTTATAGAGGATTGCATAGAGAATTACATTTATGTTTTAGGTTCAATAAATCTATAAAGAAATTTTGTAGAGGATATTTCTTTCCAATTTGAAGAAATCCCTAGGTTACATAAATGCCTTGAAGAGAAACACAATTAATTATATTATGTAATCAGCTTGGTCTTTTTTCCTGATGTAAGTAAAAAGGTTTCCTGTTGCCTGTGTATGAATGAAATCAGTAATATAGAAAAGCCATAACTGAAGGCAGTTTCTAGTTTCTTTTTGAATGTGAGATATCACATTTTAGTGAAAAAGCCATAAGGGGATCATTTTGGAGACATGGGTTCTCATGATTGTCATGATTCCGACAAGAGTTCCAGTAAAATTTTTAGTTTTACTTTCTTCTTCTTGACAAGAAAAACAGTAACCATTTTCCCTTTATGCTCCTTTCCAATTCAAGTATTTAGAAATAAATAAAATAAATGTTTAGGATGATGGAAAACACACAGAAGAGCATATTTTAAAAATATACAAGATTCCTAGGTATATCTAGTTGGGCTTGGATGGGCATTGTATCCCCTTATTTTCTCACAACTAATGCAAACAAAACCTAGAGTCACTAACCATTCTAATAATGTGCTAAGAAGCTTGCTTTTACTTAACTGAGCAAACCCAATTTTGAGGTTGAAATAACTTATATTGAGTCATTCTATATAAATATAACACCAAAACTCAATTTTGTCATGTTTCAGATGCTGTTTTAAAATAAAATTTTTAAATTATTCATGTTTTTATTATGATTTCTTCCTATTATATTTTTGCATCTTTAGAATATATATGAGAATATATATATTGTATATGCTTTTCTTCTTTTCTATTTTGTTATGGCCAACTTTTACAAAAAAAAAGAGGTGGTGCTTCAAATCACATTTTGACATTAAAGAAAAATGACAGATAAATTTATAAAAGGCAAATTAGTTTATCTGAAACATTCTTTACATAAAAGTATTTCATCTCTTGTCATGTATAAATATTTGTTCTAATTCATAACTGTATTTTAATTTTAACATTGAATAAAGTTGAAATTCGTTTAGAGATGCCTGAGGATTTAATAAATGGAGACAAAAGTTATCCAGGTTACAGCAACTTGTTCTAAAAACCACACTGCCATGATTTCCATGCATGCATATCTAAAAACATCCCTTTGAAAGACATATCTATGAATTTATTTTTTTGTGTTTTACTATTAGAGTACAAAAAGAGGATATAATTGAAATAGTATCTTCAGAAAATCGTATAAATCCAAGCAACAACATATGGTTTAAATTTCTGTGAATGAAATTTCTTGGAATTGTATATTGACCATCCTATGAAGTCCATAGTGTTGATACCGCCAGTTACTGGTGATTAGTCCTGCTTCCCCACATGTTGAAGTTGGAACATAAAGAAGGCAAGCATATAAAGCAGGGTTTATTTAAAAAGGGGTAACAAAGACTTCTCCCTGGAGGGAGAAGGGGGCCATAGTTGGTTATAATGTCAGATTCATGGGACCCCAATAGACCTCCAGGAGCCGGATCCAATGCAATCACACAAGAGTCTTTACTGCAAGCTAGAGCCTGGACTCACAACCGTTTCCAACGCAGCAGTTTCTGGGGAGTGAGTCCTGACCCTTAGTTCAATGAGGATTTATAAGTTTTTTGGGGGGATACTCTACGTGTCACAGCATCATAGAGCAAATCATTTCACACCACGGGAAAATCAAACAACTCTTAACATTGATTAGCACATTTCATTGGTGGGAACAAGTTGGGTAAGGGTGATTGGTTAGTTCAAGTGGTGAATATATTTGAACTGATTGGTTTAGGCCATGAGGGGTTGTAAGAGTGTATATGCTAAACTTGCAGGGTTGCCTAATCATGTTATCAATCAACAAAACTACTGAGAGGGCTGCTTGGTATTTCTGGTATCTTCCCTGTCTCACTCTGATTGCTATGCTCCGAATTAGGCCTCAGGCATTCTTTTGGTCTTTTCATGAACTTGCATTTGCTGAGTCAAGGACTTCTGGTGTGGACAAATGACTCAGCAGGGTAGCAGGTTTTCCAAGGACAAGGGTCATCCCCCACCCCCACCCCCAACCCCCTTTGGACAGGCCCTGCTATGAGGTACAGGCTGGTTTTTCAAAAATGGAGTCACATCAGTTTCTCATGGTATTGTGGCATCCCAAGAGTTGAGGTGTTCTAGGCTTCCTCTGTTCTCCTGTCTTTCCCCCATTACCTTTCTTCTTCCCGCATAAATGACTAGGCCCAGGAATAGGCCCAGGAATGCTTGGTGGAATGGCCCAAAGGTGGGAAACTGGTGGGCTGTAGGAGGAAGGGCAGGATAGAGAAGCCAAGGATATGTTAACAACCTTACAGCTCCTTATAGGGAGGAGAAATTCCTGGGACAGGTTACCTTGGCAACAGGTTGGAGCAGGGGCAGGTACTTAATAAGGGTGGAGGAAGGGCTCTGAAGAAATTAACATTTCAATCCCTCAGGGGACAGTCTCCAACTTCCTGGACTCACTCAAAATTGGCCTCCTTGGTCTCACCTGACTCGATTTACCTTTTTATACTGACTACTTGTCTGATTCTGGCTTTGGTGTCACTGTATTTATAAGAATACTTGGGCTGTAAATGTATCTCATCATTGAGCATTTTTCTAGCATGGTTGAAGCCCTGGATTTGATTCTCAGTACAAAAGAGAGAGGGGGTAGGAGAGAAAGAGACACAGGGAGAGAAAGGGAGAGAGAGAATAATGAATACTTTGAAAATAGAGAAGTAAGGGAATATATTGGCAATAAATAATTAACTTTCCTTGACCATCTTCTTTTTTAAAATTTATTTATTTATTCAATTATGTTATACATAATAGCAGAATGCATTTCAATCCGTAGTATAAATATAGAGCACAATTTTTCATGTCTGGTTGTACACAAAGTAGAGTCACACCATTCATGTCTTCATGCATGTACTTAGGGTAATGATACCCATCTCATTCCATGTTCTTTCCTACCTCCATGCCCCCTCCCTTCCCTTCCTTCCCATTTACCCTATCCAAGTGTTACCGCTGTTGGCCGGTGAGGAGTCCTTGCTTCCCCAATGTTGAAGAATAACACCAGAGAGCACGCCGAGGCAAGGTCAGAGTAGAAATTAGAAGTTTATTAAAGAACAGCATAAAAGACTTCTCCCGGAGGAAGAAGGGGACCAAAGAGGTGGAATCCGTGGAAGTGCGGTTGTCTCTCCTTTTTATAGTTTTGGTGATGGAATGTAGGTTGGAAGGCCCGAGGGGTGGGACACAGGTGGGCCAAACAAGTAATCTGGGCAGGAAGGACTTCATTATCACTTCTTTGGGATGGGCTATCTCCTAATCTGTTGGGGGCTGTTTCCTGGGTTCCATTAACATTTCTTTGGGGTGGACTTTGCCTAGGGCCTTTCTTGGACCTCATTAACATTCCATGAGTTGTCCTGCATTTCCTGGAATCATTGTCAGCATGGCCTCCATTTTAGATTTCACTGATATTAGACCCGATTTACCTAACTACACTGACTACCTAACTTTAAATCTGGCTTCACAAGTTTCTCCATTCCTCCCCTTCCCCCACCCACACACATCCCCACTGTGGATCAGCATCCACATATCAGAGAAAATATTTGGCCTTTGGTTTTTCGGGAGTGGCTTACTTCATTTAGCATAATATTCTCCAACTCCATCCATTTACTTGCAAATGCCATGGTTTTATTCTCTTTTAATGCTAAGTAATATTATATAGTGTGTATATGTATAGATATATACATATCACATTTTCTTTATCCATTCATCTAGTGAAGGGCATCTAGATTGGTTCCACAATTTAGCTATTGTGAATTGTGCTGCCTTAAACATTGATGTGTCTGTGTCCCTGTGGTATGCTGTTTTTAAGACCTTTGGGTATAAATTATATATGTAAGACCTTAGAATCATACTTCCCTCAGAGTAACTGATACAAATAAGCTTGCTAATTGGATGGTAATCATTATTATTGCTACTGATTTCAAGTGTATTATCTATCTTGACTAAGAAAATTTTATTAGCCAACTATTCAATGTTTTATATTAAATTCCAAATTATTTAATAATGACTAATACCAATTTTCTCAAATAATTGTCTTGAGATTATTGAAAAAGAAAAAAAAGTTACTGTTTTCTCTGTGGATATAGGATCAGAATAAAATATAAACATTTTATTTATACAACAAAGTAAAGTTTTCATAAAATAGACAGTACTAAATAAATGAACTATATTTAATTTGAAACAAAATAAAGTAGTAGCTTCCCTTTTATTTTTCAGTACCATTGAATTTTAGTTAAATAAACCTGTAGATATTGTAAGGGTAAAAGAAATTGAAGTTAAAGCATAAAAGTTAAAGGGTAAAAGACCAGGTGTTGTAAAGTTTCTAAGCTGCAAGGTCTGAGTTAAAATGTAAAGGATTAGGTATTGTTAGGTATCTATGCTACCTGCAAAACCTGAAATTTCTGTAGCTGTTGAGACAATGCTTGGAACTGCCCAGTAAATATTTCCCCTGACTATTGATTGTTTAATAAGGGCTCTGTGTGGTCGCACGTAGGCATTGCAGGGCCTGGACCAATCAGTTTAAATGTAACCCCCTCCTTAGGAATGACCTATCACTCCAGCCTGACCTGTTCCCGCCAATGAATGAACCAATCATGTTTAGGAGTTGTTATTCAATTTTCCCGAACCTAATGATGATTTGTTCTGATGTATACAAAGCCCTCCGCCCTCCTCAAAAAGTGTACTTAAGCAGTGCTCAGCCCCTGCTCGGGGCTCTGGGCTGCTTTCCCTTCTTGAGTGGGCACAGAGCCCCAGCATGCTGGTTCAATAAATCCCCTTCTGCCAATTGCATGAGTGGTCACTTGGTGGTCTCTTTCTCCGACATTTCGCGGGATCCTTACAATATAAAAATATGCTTTCATATACACTATGTTTTAAACCAAAATATACATACAATCTAGAAATTCAAACTGGTCATTGATTTGTGAATTAAGACCATTTTGAGAATCAACTAAAGGAGAACCAAAAAACAAACAAATAAAAAAAAAGCGCTGCAACAGAAACTGATCCATTGCATAACAACCAACAGGGAAAAAAAGAGAAAGTAAAATTTAGTGAAATTTTTATTTCCTTTTAACTTTCAAAAGAGCTTACATAGGATTTATTCAGTTGCATCCAATGTAGAAAGAAAAGTTTTATAGACCTACGAACTGTTACACTGATGCCTTGGCACAAATATTATAAAATACAACTGTTGAATAAAACTGTCCATGATGATGGAGATGTTCTACATATGTGCTGTACAATAAGGTAACCATTAATCACTGCTGCTATTAAGCACTTAAAATGGGGCAAGAGTTATAGAGGAAATAATAATTAACATTACTCATCTTAATTAATTTCAATCTAAATTTAAAAAGCCTTGTGTGGCTTGTTGCTACCATATTGGACTGTGCGGTTTACAAACATCCATTCATTGCACATAGCATCCAAAGCAGTGGGATACAAAATAGTTAGAGTGGTGACAGCTTCACTAACACTGGAGCAAGCATATTCTGTTACGTGTCGCTGAAATGGTAGAAAAGCATGGCTATGTTTTAAGCCAGTTGAGGTTGGAGGTAGCATCTCTATTAGCAAATTTTACAATTCCTTAGCGTAGTATATATATAGAGCTGGAATAAATAATATTTCTTGAACGCGGCACAAAGAAAAATATTGAAGAAATTATTAAATAACACCTTCACTGAGCAAACTATCTTTGACAAAAGAAAAAAAATGCTTAATGTATATATTTTTTGGAAACAAAACATTTATTATCACAGAATAGAATTAAATAGAAAAAAAACTAAATATAATATGGGAAATTTAAATTTAAATGAAGATTATGCACATCATCTTAAGCAGGAAAAGGGGTCAGCAGAATAGAAAGAATCGAGTAAGAAATTCCTGACCAAAGAAGGCTAACAGGTCTGGAGTCAATAAGGAAAGATTATGGCATTGTGGAAGTATCCATATTACTTTTCTCCTTAAAATTCACCAAGGCATCCAAATATTGAATATTCATTGGTGAATATTTGTGTGTGTCATCTCATGTCAAAAGTATGTGCATTTGTGTCATTTGCATACATACAGATTCCCATATATTTATACATTGTATATTGAGTTTGTCATTCTTAGTGAATTCATGATATGTATACTTACCTATACACTCATATGAACATATCACACCTATAAAACAAAAGGAGACTTAGAGAATAATGGAGATAGAAAAATATATGCAAAACAAAACTATCTGATATAATAGAATCTTCCACTTGGATCTATGGGGATATTCCATTATAAAACCAGAAGGCATTAACAACCTCCAAATTATTGTTCAAAAGTAACCTTATAGTAAAATTTAGAGCAAAGTAAAGAAGGATAGTTTAGGAAAACACAACCTCTGCTCCAGTATTCAAGATAGGTACTGATTTATTTGGAACTAAAAAAAGGAAATCTATGGTAGACGGTAGGTCAACTTCTTACTTCATACATATTATGTTTTATAACACAGAGACTATCTATGAAATTAAACAGGGACTATGTTTTTACACCATAATCAAATCAATACCCATTTATTTTCACATGAAGGACACGGAGGCAAATTAAAAAAAATAAATTGTAATTCATGTAAAATCTGGTGCCAACATTTCTTCATTCTGTAATTCTAAATATGCATATATTAGGATTAAAATATATTCCCTTATTTGTATTCACAAAGATGTTATCTGTTACACAATTGCCCTTTTTAGAATATGAAAATGTTGGAATAAGATTCTACCTGATAAAATAAAAATTCATTGCATTGTATTCTATTGTCAAGTATGTATTCATGAGTTTGTTATCTTCAGGGTAAACTTCATACCCATGTAAACTTCCCAGTAATACTTTTTGCATTATTTTTTAAATAGCAAAAAAAAAAAAAAAATTATAAGTACTTGAGGGCATTATCATCTCCTTGTTAAACACAAATTTTATAGAATGTAAGAAAATAATTTATCTATTTAGGGTAAAACTAGGTCATTGGAAATTGCCAGTTAGATCATGCATGTCTGATGCATTTTATTTTTTTAAAGGTCATCTCTTCTAGATGGACTCAGGTCTTATCTTTAACACTCATCAATCTATATCAGAGGTGTGCATCATCATAAGGATAGCTTCATGCTTTTTTCTTCCCACAGAATGTATTTGCAATCCTTGTTGCTCATTTTCCTTTCCCAGTTCTTTGTCCTAGCATTTATAATGTAATTCTCTAATCTTATTATCCCCCTTTCATCAGCCTAACATTATTAGATTTGCTTTTATATCTACAGTGGCACACATCTTTTTTTTTTTTTTTCCATATTTTTGACCTCCACCTATAAGGCTTGTTCTACCTTGGTCTCCACAATTCCAATACAGCTTTCTGTATACAATTTCCCTACTCATCAGCAGACTCAATTTCTTCTAATACTGCCATTTATGCATGTATATAGTTACTTCCATAAGCATTTACAAGATCCTTAAGGGCTCTGATGTATGCATCTCAAGCTGGACAGGCAGATTTGTACCTAATATATATATAACCTAAAAATAAAAATGTGAAAGGATGAAAAATAGGAATAGGAGTATGTTTCTACCATAAAAATGTTTGAAAGACTTCACAAAGTGCCTAGGTACTTCAAGTTGCCAAAGTCATTAAATTAGTATTGATCCCTGTCTGACTCCAGAAGAGAGATGAAAAGGCTCATCATCTCACGTGCACTTGTTGATTCTGTGGGAATTGCTAACTTTTAAGAGAAAATTTCCACAGCCTCACAGAATTTATAAGGTAAACAAACGAGGAGTCGTTTTTATACATGGAAGGAGAGAAATAGGCAGTCAACACCAAAAGTAACTTGACTAAACATCTAACTATATTTGAGGTTGGCTCACTTTCACATGGGCATCCTATACAGTGTGTCAGAGCAGATGGTGTGCTTTTTGTGTATTCAGAATTATATCTAATGTACTCAAAACTTTTCAAATGCTAAACAATCGTAGCAAAAATAATATGGTGAAAGGATTCTATGCATTCTGTGACCACATTATTTAAGTGACTAAATTGGTGATTTCTGCTCTTGATAGGCCAAGATATGTGTCCTTGATAAGCTCAAATAATGATTATTACTACTTTTAAGTTTTTCTCATTCTCCCTGACACCGAAGAGAAATTTCAGAATGTTCTGTAATTTTTAAAGTATGTGAAAAGTTTTAAATTGCTATCTTGCCACATCCTCCTACACATTCACACAATGAGATCACTTGCCCTTCCTCTGTCCTACTCTTAACTTTACCTTGAGTAAAAATATAACAATCTTCTTCTACTCGTAAACATTTGTTCTTTTGTTACTTTCTTATCATTCTCCAAGTAATTTAGCATTTTAGAACATGTTTCTGTTCATAATGTTACCTTCTCTCTACAGGAAGAGATTGAATCCAAGTTTGTTTTTATGGTGTTTGGGTTCTATTGTAAAGGGAATCCTCACACACTTGAAACATAACTTTGAAACTTGTTTAAAGAAGAAAATACACCTTATTGTAAATGGTGAATTATAACACTTAGGTGCATTTAAAAGGAGAAAACTCTTTCATATGAGTTTTATGGAGGACAATTTACGTAAAGAAACATCGTTTTGCATAAATCTCAAATATAGAAATTTATCCTGTACAATTATATCAACAAAATTTAGAAAAAAATGAACAAACATATTTTGTTACAGAATGCTCAACATGGTGTTATTTTAATACTTCAAATTATTTTGAAAAACCAGCCTCTATCTCAGAGCAAAGCCTGTCCAAGGAAGGGACATGCCTTTGTCCTTGGAAAAACCCACAGAGCACTCCTAGGCACATTCCCACCCTGCTAAGTTGTTTATCTACAAATAACAGGAGAGATCTGCTGCACCAGATGTCCCTGACTCAGTCAGGCTAGGTGGGGATCCATAGCAGCCCCCTAGCAGCCACCAATCAGCATGAGACAGGGAAATACCTGGGATGCCAGATGACCCTCCCAGTATTTTATGGTGGTTGATAACAAGTTGGGAAACCATGTAGTTTAGCATGTACACCCCTCTTGGCTTAAACCAATCAGTTCAAATGAATATCCCTTTTGTACTGACCAATCACTCCTACCCAACTTGTTCCCGCCAGTGAATGTGCTAATCATGTTTTAGAGTTGTTATTTGATTTTCCTGCGGTGTGTGATGATTTGCTATGATGTATGTGAAGTCCCTGCCCTCTCCAAAGAATGTATAAAACTGCTGCAAACCCTGGGCTCGGGGCCTCTCAGCATCACCAGTTGCTGTGTGTGCGCGGAGGACCGAGCTAGCTCGCAATAAACACCTCTTTGCTGCTTACATCGATCTTGGGTCTCTGGTGGTCTTTGGGGGTCCTGGATTCGGGCATAACAATTTTGGAACAAACACCATATAGAAAACAGGTCATAGTTTAAACAGGAAACACCATGAGTGACTTGTCTTCTACTAATTGTTCATAGTCTGGAACCACAGTACTTTGGTATGAGTCCTAGTTTTCCTACATTCTAAGTGAGAAAAATCTGGTACATTAAGTATTATTTCTATGCCTTCCTTAAAATGAAGAACAGGGACAAAATATCCCCGGATTCCATTGTTCATTTTTAGCTGAAAATAGGTTAACCTCTGTTCTCCCTTTGTGACCATTCCCATCGTGTAATCAACGGTGCCTCACTCTTACCTTTTACTATATAACCATGAAGATCAACATTGTAGAACATATGCAAAGATTTTCTGAGGAGAGGAAATATCTCTATATTTGTTTGAATCATAAACCAAACAATTGCTGTTTACAGTTCAGTTACCATTCATTTCAAAAGTGAAAATAAGTTGATGAAAATGTCCTATGAAAACAAATGTTTCAAATATACTTTCAATAGTATATGATTTATCATGAAGATAATAGTGAAAGTTTTGTGTGGAAATAAAAAAAAGACCATTCAATTATTTGTATTTATGATTATGCAATTAATTTTAATACTGCTAATTCTTTACACTTAGGAAGATAAGGTTACCTACTAATTATGTTGGGAAAGATCATGTGGTCTTACTATTTAGAGATAACTGAATCAGTGATCCAATGCTACCAAAAATAAGTCAATTACTTTATTAACTTGGCATATGACTTAGAAAATAGAGGAAAATCTTTTGTCTCAATTGGTCAGTAATCTAATAAAATCCCACTGATATAAAAAACACAGGCCATACTCCAACAAATTGAAAACATTCCAATTTAAAGGGCTCTAACCACCAGTAGGCATTGTGATCAATTCTTTTTAAAACCCATGACCAGGGGCTGGGGCTTTGCTTCAATGGTAGAGAGCTTGCCTTCCAGGTGTGAGGCCCTAAGTTCGATCCTCAGCACCACATAAAAAGTGAGATTACATCCATCTACAACTAAAACTCTCTACTTCTGAGCTATACCTCCCTATCCTTTGAGATTAACTCTTGAATTTAGAGACTCAATTTTCATTTAGTTCACTAATTTCATTATCCTTGAAGCAAACAGTAGAAAGGTAATTTGGGTGAGGGTGATGACTAAGTCTTTTGCACTCTTGTGTGGCATTACTTCAAAGTTCACTAGTATCAGCATTTTTTTCTGAGTTTGATTATTTTACTTTATAATTTCATAATTACTGCACATTTTGCATTCCTATGCTTTTTCTAAAAAAATTATATGTACATAAAGAAGAGGGTTTTTTTTTTGTTGTTGTTTTTTAATAGAATCAAGGTAGTAGAAGCAACATAATATTTCTAAATGAACTTTTCTGGATTCTGAAATTATTGTTGAAACAACAGTCAAAAAAAATCACCCTTAGGCCTAACCACAATATTCTCTGCAAAATCCCCATTTCATAGTTACCTTCTTGCTGCAAACTTCTTCAAAAATTTCACTTTCCCTTTCTTAAAGTATTTTTGTATGCAAACTTTCTCCTCTGAGTCACAGTACAACTTTCTCCTCTGAGTCATTTTATAAATCGCTGACAGAATAGTTCTCTTTAGACACAAATATGATCAATGTGACTTTTTCTCTGCCTATTTGCTTAAACCTCCAGCATGCAAGTCACAGGCACTTCACGTTTCCTTTCCGAGGTGTATGTTTCTCCACATACGTGTCTGATCTAAAATACAATACTATTACATGCTAATAGTCTGTTGACTCACTCTTCAACATAGAAGCTGTGTCTGTGATTCTGAGTTCTTTTATTGGTGTATTTGTTGTTTATTTTAATTTCTTTGCAAAATTCCTTTTATTCACTAAAGCCTTTCAATTGCCCAGCATAGTAACTGGCACATAGTGAGTGTCATACATTGAATGACTCTTTAGGCAGGTTAGTTAAGAGTTAAGAACATTTTGCCTACAGTGAAAGTATCTGTGTTTGTCTTGCTCTAGAGTGTCATTTATTATCTTTATTTCTATGCCATTGTTTTTTTCTCTTCTCTGTGTCTCATTTTCCTCTATTAAAAAATGCCACACATAATGAATATGAGACAATTAATGTGATAATACATTTAAAGCACCTAATACTTATTCCTAACTTTCTTGACAATCAGTAACTTTGTAAGTGTCTTTTAGACAGTGGGTTTAATGCTTTTCGTTTTATTCATTTTTCTTCTCTCTAAAAGACTGGAGGGAAACATTCCATGTATAAGAAAGCCTTCTTTGTGCCTGTTTTTTTCTTAAGGCCACTAATATGTCATTATAGAATATTGGTTGTTATAGTAACATCAGGGAAGACAGAATGAGGAGGGCACTGGAGAGGATATTATATGACAGTTAAGGTTAAATTTAAACAATTTTAATGATAGCTTCCTACTTTGAATTCACATTGGCTGGGGTTTAATTTGCTGCTAGTTTGACATGAGTAAAGACCAAATCATTAAAATGTCTTTATATTTTTGAACTGGACTTAGTTCTGTCTTCTATACTTTAAGATTTGGCAGGGGGCGAGGGGGCATAATAGTAGAGGAAGAACTCTGAATCTGGCGCTAGTTTCAAGGAACCAATAAGATTTACTGAAGTATAATAGAGGCAACAGGAATAATGTCATCCAGACCTTGATTTAAAAAAAAAAAAAATCTCTTTATTGACTACTGATAGGATCCTATGCATCAGTTATGGTGTCATGACCATGCCTGGCCTTGTGCCGGTCTGAGCATAAATCTCATGATCTTTTTAAAGTTACTCAGAGGTACCTAGCAGCTATGATAGTTCTTATAGCTAGACTGCAGTTTATCTTTTGAATTATCTCTTGAGCGTTCCACAGAAGGCCTCTTTATGAAGAGGCACACAAAAACACAAGACATGGGGAAGCTGAGGCAATGTTATTCCTCATCATTGGGATAAAATATTGGGAAAAAATCAAAGAAGATGGGGACACATGTGATTGTGAATTTATTTTAACTAAATAACAATTGTGACTCTAAAAGAATCAAAGGACCCATAGGAAGAAATAAAATAAATGCTAGGTATTTCAATCAGACATGTTTGGCTTTTCCTTAGCTTTTGACTTCTACCTAGAATTCTTTCAAGGAACAATTTCTCTCTCTCTCTCTCTCTCTCTCTCTCTCTCTCTCTCTCTCTCTTTCTGTTTTTGAATGCAGACTATTTTGGAAATGTCATAGATGGACAGACATAAAACAATAGTCGCTGAGCCAGGTACTGTGCCCTATGCCTATAATCCGAGTGATTCCAGAAGCTGAAGCAAGAGGATTGCAAATTCAAAGCCAGCCTCAGTAACTTAGAGATACATCATCTCAAAATAAAAAATAAAAAGGGATGGGGATGCAGTTCAGTAGTTAAATATGTCTGGGTTCAGTCCCTCGTACAAAAAAAAAAAAAAAAAAAAAAACAAA
>NW_026000108.1:26405399-26422005 GCF_001458135.2 Marmota marmota marmota | reverse complement strand
AAAAAAAAAAAAAAAAAAAAAAAACCAATAACAAGAAGTATCAAAAAAAAATTAGTGACTGAAATTTTTGGTATTACGAAAACATTACTCTAAAATGGTTACCATTTTCAAAATTGACACCATTATGACACCATTACGCTAGAAATTTACTACCACAAGAGAAAAATCAATTTAAGATATTAAATAGTCTCCCCAAGTCAACAAGTTGTTTTACTGAATAATTTTTTTAAGTCAGCCACCAGGTTGATAATGACTCAGTTTTAGCAGAAACCTAGAGGATTTTAGTATATACACTAGGAGTTGGCCATCTTTATATAACTGAACTTAAATATGTGCCTAATTTTTTATATCTTCTGATTCAATGGCTGTATTGTGAATGACAGCTTTTTTTTTTTTAGTAAATTAGCCAATTTGGAAGAAAAAAATACTTTAATAATAAATAAAAATTATAATACAAATAAAATATAAGCCTTAATTAATATTAACTTTTTTGCTGTTTTGTTTTTTCTTGGTATTACACATTTAATAAATAACAGGAAATAATGATGTTTACATAATTTTACTCACTAGATACATGTACTGAAACTGCAGTGGAACATGCTGAGGTAAGTCAGCTTACCTCAGCTCTGCTACATATTGCCAGGTTTTCCTTGAGTTTGACTATGGGAATGTGTTATTTTTCTTTTGTATACAAACATCTGAACTGTTGCCAAAACTAATGAAGTGTATTCAAGAGTGCTGAAAAATATATAAAGATAATAAATTGCCGCAGTCTGGCTGGGCACAAATGCCGCAGTCTGGCTGGGCACACAATCACGAGCCACCACACAGCTTGTAGATTCAAACAGCAACTCTTTATTCCCGAACTCACACCAGCCGTCTACAATCACGTTCTGGGGAAATCCACGTTCTCTGCCCAAATCCACGTTCTCTGCCCAAATCCACCTCCACTGGGCTTCTATCTCCCAAAGAATACTGTCTGAATCCCGTGAGAACTCAAGGGGAACTCAGGCAGCAGGATACGCCCTATTCCCAGCAGGAATAATCTTAAACCTTAAACCTGGAACCTAAACCCGGAACGCTCTAAACCCGATTATCTTAAACCGGGAACACGCTAATCCGCCTTGATCCTTGAGCAAGGTCACCTACATTCAATGTCACTGCAACATGGGGTACACTGGCAAGGAAATTGTCATACCTACTTGGCTAATGGCTCCCAGCAATAAATATTCACCAACTTCATATAACATAATTTGACCTGAGCAGAGCTGAAATCATAAATAGTTCTGTCCTTTATAATTTGATTGTGCTGGTCCAGACAAAGTTGCGTTAAAGACAAAAGTATATTTTTAATTCAAACCATCCATAGGAGTATTACTTGGAGTGTCTGAGTGTTTGTATATTTTATTTGAAGATAATCAATAAGTAATTTGTGTGTGCTGACACTTAAATGCTATATCTTATCTTGGGGAGTTTAAAAAAATCATCAAAATAAAATAATACATCATGCTATCTACCCAGTCATCTCTTGAGACTTTGGATTTGCAATATATATTTATCAGGGCACATTCTGTTGTCACTCATCAATAGCATTGATTATAGTGCCATTGGTAGAGGATTTGGATAAAGACACTTGGCTTTCTTAACAAAACATGAATCACATGAATTCTCTTTACTTTCATTTTTTATTACATTGTTTTATATTTCCTCAGGGACAAGATTTATTTTGCATCTTTTTGTTCTGGATGTAGACTTATATAATTTTTTGACTCACAGGGTTCCGTATTCCCTAAGAGATAGTTGCAGGGATATTTGAGAAAAGTATAAGACTGCCTATCCTAGTATTCTTAGGTGTCACCAGGTGAAAAAGTAGGAGGGAAAGCAAGAAGGTATCTTTAAAAGGCAATGGTGAAGGCAAAATACTCCCATTCAAATTCTAAAGGACTATGAAAAATTTTAGACCCAATATTTGCCTTCTGTACTGCTATTGCAGAAAATTTAAAAAATCATCAGCTATATATTGTCTTATTAAATGTAATAAAATAAAAATAGGTTTGATATATTGTGTTACCTGTTAATATTTTAAGACACTGGTCATACATAAACCTTAAAGTATCATTATTGATAAATAATTCAAGATATATACTTTGAAGTTTTGAAAACTAAGCAATATTAGGATCATCCAACTAATCTCAATATTGACACAGACTCTTAACATTAATGTTTAAATCTCTAAAATATTCTGGATTTTAATTGAAAATATTAATTACCTGTTTCTCTGGAAATAACTTTTACTCTATTTTTGTTGGGCTATCTAATTAAAACAACCATAAATTGAGTAAGTAAAATATAATTCTCAATATGTATTTTTATTTTCTTTGAATTCAAGTAAAAATTGGTATGTAGGCATTAGTATAAAAGTTAGGATGATATCTACTTCATTAGGGAATAAATATTTGAAATAATGTAGGTAAAAATCATGCAGATTATGGTGAATAATGAAAATGACTAGATGTTGAGGTGAGAAGAATAAAACAGAGTTGTGAGCTTAAAGATGAGAAAAGTATAAGACTGCCTATCCTAGTATTCTTAGGTGTCACCAGGTGAAAAAGTAGGAGGGAAAGCAAGGAAGGGAAACTGAGGGAAAAAAATGATTTCCAGAATGATCTTTATTTTATGTTTTACTATCATCATTAATTGTGTATATATGATTCAGTGTGATGTTAAATCTTCACATGCAATGTACACTGATGGAATCCTACTTCCTTTTTTATACCTATTAACTAAAATACTTTGCTTAAAGAGGATTTCAGTTTTCATATTATCAGAACAAAATATAAAAATAAGAAATTTTTACTTCAAAGCATTTGAAATAAAAATTTCTGATATTACTCAACATTTCCTAATTCACGGTTGCCATTTATATATATATATATATATATATATATATATATATATATATATAATAANNNTATATATATATATAATAAGTATATGTATATTACATATATACATATATACAACATATATATATATATATGAAGAAAAAATAAAAGAAAATATTGACTTTAAGGAAAAGACTTCTGAAGACTTATATATTCATTTTATGACAAATATTTAAGCAATGTGCAAATAACTATTTTGCTACTTTGTGCAAACTTTTAGGAGTTAATGATGTATTTTTTTCATTTGTTTCTATCTTTAAACATGCACTAGACATCGAATAGAACAAATGAGAGTTAACAGATAATTTCCTAAGTAGTCACAGATTAGTGAAAGATGACCCTAACCAATCTAGGCAGACAGCTATGAAAAATCCATGGCCTTCTGTTCATTTCCCTAGCCTTTAATCATGAATGAATCTATCAAAGATGAGCTTGATTAAATCAACCTCTTTGGATCTTACACATGCTCATAAGTTAAATTCTCTTTTCTCAAGTTTGTTTAACTAAAGAATAAAATACAGTTTGTTAAATTTTAATTTTGTGACTAGTTTTGCCATGTGGCTTTTACTCATATAGTAGTACAATAGCATTTTTTCTTCCTAATGAAACTATTATTTTATACACAGTAGATATATGAGTCATTCCAGAAGATAGGCCTGTTATGGGTTATCAAGATAGATCTTGATTCTGTCAGATCCTCTTTGTAAGTAAAGACACACTAAATTGATAATGCTTTTTTTCTATCTAATAAAAAAATATGTTGTATTTCTTTCTTTTAATGAGCCAAATAATAGTATTTATAACTTTTATTAAAAAATAACTGTCTATATGAAGTTTAGAAATTTTTTATTCATACTCATGCACAAACACTAAATATGTATTCCCAATTTATTTCAATGATACTTCAAATAGATAAATGTATCTCAATATAATTAAACATACCTTTGAAAATCTGCTCTATAATATTGAATAGAATGCTTATGGACATATAAATATTAGCTTCTCCTTTGTCATGGGTTTTAAGATTATAAACACAATAGCCTATTTAAATTAGAAAGCTCTACAGTATCATCTTTCAAACTCTTCTTGATGTTTTAAAAAACCTTAATGCCTTCTAGCCTCTCTTTCTCTCCCCCTACTTTCTCTATATATGTAGTTACATCAATATTAAGTTGATAAGCTGGTTAATACACATTACTTAGTAACTATTCTTTTATGCATAAATACTGTTTTCTTTTTAGATGATACCTTCATTGAGTGCATTATTCATTGCCTATGAATTCATGTTCACAAGTATATCTAAAACATGATGTCAGTCTGTGCAAAGTTTCAGAATCATTGCTAGAAATCATTTACAATGTATCTGATATTAATTCTCAGGCTTCATTAACTTATATGTACAAATATATTTTAAAATACAGCATGGTATATAGAAAATAATTTTAACAAATCATCTTGTAGCTGAACATTTTAATCATAAAAATAACATGTATAACTCTTTATGACACTAAAATAAAAATGTTTAAAATTGTAGACTATGGAAGTTTGAGTATTACTATCATTTCATTGATAAATGATCAATGATGTCTCTCAAGCAAACAGTGAATGTGATTTGCATATTCTCATTGCTTGCCATTCTTTCTGTGTTCAAACATTTTCAAAGAATTAAAAAAAGTTATTAAAAGATGAAAGTAAACTACTGTCATCACACAGAAAATAAAATGTTTTGAACTTATTTGTTTTAGTTCCAAGTCTTAAGATTCATTTTGTAATCATAAATTACTAAACCAAAGCCAAACATATGCAGAATAGCACTGTTTTCCCAAAGAGAGATGATACACAAATAAAATAGAAACTCTTTGAAACATTTTCCTAAGAGATATTACTAAACATATGCTGCATGTTTGTGAACCAGTGGTTTCAAAAATCCTCTAGTGCTTTTACCCAGTGTTGGCTCATTTTAAATGTATTATTCATTGAAATATATTTACAAAATCACATACCTATTTTAATTAAATAAGAAAAATATTGGCTGCATAATTCAATTGGAGCACATTTACTATTTCTCTCATCATCTAGTCTTTGAATTTTTTATTCACCTTTTTCATTCTTCCCTTTAAAAAAAAAACACAAAGAAAATTAATTCCAGAGATTAAGTGCAATGAGGCTGTATGGTGATCTGTAATTAATAAAACACACTAAAATTAGTCAATAGTTTATAAAGAGTCTTAGAGGTCCATGAACAAAGTTATATTTTATATTAAGTTTTATCCTAATTATGACAATAGGTTAAAATTTTACCTTGAATTATTTATAGTAAAAGGTTAAAAGTGTCATATCTTTACACATTTAACATAATTTTTTGGGCTTTTCTAAGTACCTAAAGATAAGGGGAGATCATTCATTAGTATTACTTTCTTAAAGAATGTACTTTCACAAGCCAGTATAAACATGATTGCTACATTACTGTTTATGGCTAGGTTGACAAGAGTAATAAAGACAAATGGTAATAACTGTTAAGACTCTACAGTATGCCAGAACCATTATAACCATATCTCATCAAGCTGTCCAAAGAGGGCATTCATTACTATATAGATGACAACTAAGAGACTGAGGATATATTTGTGCCATATTCAAGGTCAGGAAATTAGGATGTAGTAAGGTTCAAGTCTGACTTCAAAATTTGTCTTCTTTCTATTAACGTGTCTATGAATGTTGGTTAATAGTTTGTGAAGAGGTCAAGATGTGTCACTCAGAACTTGGTCCTGACTGGTAAGCTTCCCACAATCCAGTAAGAATATTAGACATAGTAGAAAGTATATTGTCATTACAACCTTGGTAAGTTTTTAATTTTACAGAATATTCACAATAGAAAATGACAAGATTTTTTACAAAACTACTTGGTTTTTTTAGCTTTAAATTTTTTCATTGCCTTATATTAATATCTTTTAAAATCTCAATACTCATCATAAAACATGGCTTCATGAGTAGATATCTGTGTGTCCCCTTGGTCTCACATTACTCTAGCTTGCGGAATTGGGTTTAAGAAGTTAATAAGTTGATTTTATCATGGATAACTTCTGGATTATCTTTATGGATTAAATAATTACATTATTTTCCAATGCATCATTTCTACTATTACTATGGAAGTTGTTAGAGTTGGTATATTATTATATACATAATTACAGTATAATTGAGTCTGCTGTTCGAGGTGAAGATAATTTAATTTTGTAAGGTATTCCTGTTCAGATATGTAGATTCAATAGCAATACCCAAAGCATTAATTGTTTACCTGTACATAGGAAATTTTAATCCTTTTAAGGAATATATAGCTCTATGTGGATGATGTTACACCTTTCAGAATGTGAAGTTTCCAACATAGTTAGGTGACCAAGTAACCAGTCAGTTGCCCCCCAAATAATGTCACATTGAAAGGTAAATGTTTTCTGTGGTTGGATGGTTAAATGCCCAGAAGCATCATTAGGTAGTAAGCCTTGGAAAGTGAGTATGCTCATGCATGTTCATGTGTTCATAGTGCTGGTTCCCAGGTGATCAATGATGCAAAATAACCAAAGACCACTGACCAAGTCATTTACCTACTTGGTTGTCCACTGTTCTTACCATGATTGATGTTCACAATGACCATCAGTATGTTAGCCTCCTCTTGTTCCTTAACCTGTCAAATCAGCACTTTGCTGTTAATAAAACATATTGATATGATATTCTGTGAGATGGATAGATGATCTAAATCTCTTCAGACTATATTTTGCACAGGGTGGGAAATGTCTATGGCAAAACCAATAACGAATATTGTTCATTCCACTGGAACCATTTCTGATTCTTTTTTCTGATCATAATAGAAAATAGCACATTTACTAAATCAATGTCTGTATACACCATGCCATGCTGGTGGCCTTTTTAATTTATTCTAGCATTAATACTTGTACAATGTATCATCTGTGATCATAACTAATATTTGGTTGAGTTTGTGATGGTCTTTCCTCCTGGCACAATATCAATTCTCTTTCTGCAGGATCCATATTAATTAATTCAACTAGATAAGTTAGCTGTAAATGAGAGTCACACTTGGGGTTTTTAATAGTTTTAAAAAATCTATAACAGTTTCATCATCCCCACTCCAAAAAGTGATTTTTAAAATTTTCTATACCAGCTTGAGAAGGGAAATTTCAGAGATTGCCACTTTTTCTTGAAATTGCCACTTTTTCTTCTCTACTCTAATATCTGTTATGCCACAGGCAAAGGGCCAAGTATGAAGGATCATCCAACTGCCAAGTATATCAACCTCAATTACATATACCAGCTAGTTCTACTCACTCATGCAAGCCCTGAGCCAAAGTTTAGTGACAACTCAATTTACTGCCTGCATCCAATAAGCAAGCACCACTTTGATGGGAGTGAGGGTCAGTAGTAGAAACAGGATAATGTTTAGGTTCTTGGAGTTTTTATATCAGCATAGACCCTGTGTCTAGGCAATGACTCAACATATGTTAGATATTTTATTTTCCCCAGTGTAAAAAACTGTAAATTATTTGGAATAAATATTTTGAACATTTTGCAGTATACATTTACTTGTTATGAAGTTGTGAGGCTCTACTTCAGGACACATGGTTTCCTCTTCCATTAATGGCACTCTACCTGAAAATTTGTGTAGATCCAGGAATTGAGCAAGAGATTATGATTTACTGGAGTCATCACTTTCAGATTCCTAATCAGCTCTTCTATTTGTTTTTTCATCTTATTAAATATGCTAAGAGGAAACCTTATTGACACAAGTGGTAGTGCTCTTACCAATGCATTCCCAGTGATATGGGTGAAGGATGATGTTGTAACCTCATGTACTGTATCTGACCCAGCACTTACTTCTTTAAACTTTACACATGTATTTTAGTTTTCTATTGCTACAGATTAAAATATTATAAAACTTAGCATTTTAGAACATTAAGCATTTAGTATTTCAAACAATTGTGAGGACCAGGAAACAGAGAGGGTTGAACTAGGTGGTTAGGGCTTGGAGTCTTAAAGAAGGTTGTAGTCAAGATATGAGTCAGAACAGGCCAGGCATGGTGACATATGACTGCAGTCCCAGATAATCTGGAGGCAACAGGATCACCTGATTCCAGGAATTCAATACCAGTCTGGGCAACATAATGTGATACCTCATTAAATAAGAATAAGAATGAAAGGAAAAGGAAAGAAAAAAACAAAAGAAGAGGAGCCAGAGCTGAGCCATCATGAAATCATTTATAAGCTAAGGTGGAGCTAGAGGATCTGCCCCAGGGTAGTTCACTCACACACCTGGAGAGTTTGTTCTGATTGTGGTCAGGGGACTTTTGTGCCTCTCCATATGGGCCTTTCCATAAAATGACTACACATCTTCATGATATGACAACTGGCTTTCACCAAAGCAATCCAAAAGTGTTGCAGAAGTCACAATGTCCTCTGTGATCTATCCACAGATGTCACATGCCATACATTCTGCCATAGTCTGTTGGTCACATAAATCAACCTTAATATAATGTCAGATGAGACTGCTTATGTACATAAATAGCAAGAGGAAAAAGTCATTAAGGGTCATCATGCTTACTGACTACCACAGCCTGTTTTCCCTACCTCAACATTCATATCTTCTTTTAAGTACTATCCCCGTTAAGTACCCTGAAATTTTCATCCATTACAGTATCAGTTCACATTCTAGACCTGAATTACTTAACTCAGGTCTAATTCTTTAAATATGATTTTTTAAGGACACTTTCAATATGAAGTCTTGGAAATATCTTACAATGATGTCTCACATATTTAAGCAGAGGTATATATTTTCTAAAAGTTTTTTTTTTTTCAATCTGTGATTGAAACAAAGATTTGTTAAAATATTTACTCAGTAGGTTTTTTAGAAACTGAAAAAAAAAATGTTTATAAGTAAAATTGCCAAAAGTACAACCTGGATTTAAGAGAAAATAAATGGGTTTAAATATTTAATTTGTGAGAACATAAATGAGGATTTCCTAAGGTTCATAATAAGAGTGTGTATAATTCTATAGGATACCTTGTCAACAAGTAGAAGAGGTACACAGTGAAGCAATAGATGAAATTTGTGACACTTTGAATATAAAAGCCTGTTTTTCCTATCTACTCTCAATATGACCAAAAAATTCCAACACTTAACAAAAAAGATCCCATGCATGTGTTTCTTATGAGCTGTGCTTCATGGTATCACTTAGTCTTAATTACTAACCCAAAGTAATTGTTCAAATTGAGAAAATTCTACAACAATAGTTTTGTTGAAAATAAGTAAGAAATGGTTTGAAATATTTGGTAGACAGGTAGAAAATAAATAGAATAAATGAAAGTATTCATCATAAATATTGTAGAACTGAAAGTCATTTAAAAGTGAAATATTTTATAATATGATAAAAATTCAATAAAATTTAATTTAAACTTTATTAAAATAATTTATGATTGCCTTTATCTATAGATTCCTCAAACAGAAGCATATCAGTAATAAGAGATAGGATTTGTTTATTGAAATAATTTTAAATTAACACATAATTGCCAAAGCAGGAAATTAGTAAATAACAATGGTAGAAAACCATGACAGTTGATCAAAATTCAATAACTCAGCAGTCTTCAGTAGAATACTGTCTAATATCTGAATATTTAAATGCTTGTTGAAGCCAGAAAATAATATAATATTAGCAAGGAGAGTTCTATCATTTCTGCATTGAAGTGGTTATAACAAAGTCTGAGAAGCATCGTTTGTTATGCATCTCTCTCCACTTTCAAGTTGGGTTTATTTCAACATGCAGATTTTTACCCTTTGCTACTTTATTTTTGGTACAAATAGATAAATCCCTGTACTGATACCATGCCATGCTATGTAGATAAGCTTTAAGCACATGTTCCAAAATAATAACTGTCCATTTTGATTCACTCTAGAATATCTGATCAATAATATGCTAGTTTTGCAATGCATCACAGCTTTTTACACAAGGGCTCTTAGGTCCTAAGGATGCTCAAAGATCTAGTTGTTGCTGTAGTCCCAACATCATTAGCACAGCTGCATGAAGCAAAAGAAGCCCTAGTATTTCTTCTTTTACATAAGTTGAGTCAGGCAAAGCTGACTTATTATTCATAGAGAGACAACAAGGAAAAAAATATATTCTGGGATCCATAGAAAACCTGCTCTCCAATGCTGAAGAAACCTACTGAGAATAGAGTCTTGTCTGTGAATGCCCCATGTTGCACTTTGGCACTATGAACAAAAGCATTGCAGAATATCCTGTTCTCAAACTAACAAAGGCATAGCCCTAAAGTTCCAGACATTTCTTCCTTATCACAAGATGTTTTATTCCTTCTACATTCTACCCCAAAATTGAAAGCAAAGGAGAGAGGATGTGCACTGGGCAAGGAACTTTAGGGATATATCCTCTAACATTTCCTGAAAGCAGATACTGAAATGGTCATATTTATGATGGGGATTTTTTAGTGAGTGCTCTTGGGATCAAGACATTTGGGGAAATACATTTGAAAAGTAGACATTGTGTAACTGTGCATTTAAAGCAATGTCTCTGCCAACCCTATTAAAAGATTTGAAAGTTAAGAGATATTTTTGGAGCTTCTTAAAGTTTGGGGAGAAGGCTGGATATTTATTTCTTTTATTGAGGAATCACTGAATGTGGAATAATTCGGGAAGGGGTCATCAACAAAGAATAGGAACACTATTTGCAGAGCAGATAGAAGATTTTCGAGAAAATGTTTCTGTTCTACCAATTTAAGATACAATTCAAGAAAGGCATTAGGTTCAAAGAAAATAATCTCTGAAAATAAGAAAAGATGTCAGAAATTTTAAAATGAATGTTTTCCTACATGACAACTTCAAATAACTCAATAGTTTGTCTGAGCTCCTGAGTAGCAGGGTGGTCAATTAGGACAAAGAGCCAAACTGAAAGTGATAATAACCTTGATTCACTTACTGTGTTAGTGTAAAAAGAGGCAAAATAGGTACCAACATCCTATTGTGAAAGATAACATAAAAGAAGTAACTACAGCCTTTATATTGTCATGATCTTTTACAAGGTAATTACAAGTCTTTGAATTTATCCTAAAATAATATTGTAAAAACAACAATAACAACAAAAATGTATGTATTCTAAGATGTTCATTCCAGGTTGATTTTCATATAGAAACTTGGGCAACAGCCTGTATGTCCAAAAATAGGGAAGTGGTTGAGGAAAATTTGATTCACTTCTATAAAGAACACGATACAGGATTAAAACTGAGCAATGACATTTGAAAAATAATATGGCTATTATGTTATTATTATTATGTCAAATGCTTAATAAAAAGAGAAGTCCAGCTAAATGTATCTCTCCACCTACATTCTCCTTATATTTATACAGTCATATGAAAGTGGAGAAAAATATATAACCAAGCTGATTGTTATTTATGTCAATTCCTTACTGCAAACCTTTTTGCTGCCTTGCAATTACAGAATGCTTCCATAGTATACTTGGTCTCTCTGTTTCTAAGATATTTTTTACTCTAGGATATTTTTTACTCTCCCCTCTTATTTCCAATGTTTGACTTATCCTTCGTCTCCTCTATCATCTATTTTAGAGATGCTTTCTAAAAAGACTAAAAACTTTATAATATATGAATATATGAACTTAGAGCAATCTGTCTATACACCCCCATCATTCTGCCATATATTCTACATTTCCTATTTTTAGCTATAGTTGCATGTTCCTAATTCCTTGGAAAAACTTTCCAAGTTCTTACACAAGGCCACAATTGCCCCTTGGTCATCAAATCAATCCCTTCTCTTTTCTAACAAAGATAATCTTCTAACAGCTCTCTAGTAAGTCCCTTGTATCATCTAACTTTCTTGGAAAGTGATTCATATCCTTTAGCATTCATTCAGTCATTATGCTATATTTACCCATATTTTGAAAAGAAAGTATAAACATCTTTCATTCATCACTCCACTTTCCTTCTCTCCTTTATGTAAAATTCCTGAAAAGTGTTGCTCCACTTTCTTTTCATTCTCTCTTCACTTTTTCTCCCTCTGTTCTCTCTTCATCTAATTCTAATCAGATTTTGCTTCAGAAATCACCACTGGAATCAGAATTCATCACTGATACTACTCTTCAAGAAATTTAATATTTCTAAATCAATCATCATCTTATCAGATTCTTTCAGTACCTCTGAAACATTCAAACAGTATGTAGCACTTTAAACTGTTGAAGTAATTACTTAATTGGGCATCTGCTTTACTGCATGTAACTGGTATCCTTCAACACTTTGATTTTTCTGATGCATTGTTCAATTCCTTTGGTGAATTCTTTCCATCTCCCCAACATTTTGACAATAAAGTAAGAATAAAGTACATCAGAACTGAGTGGTAATTGTAAGACAGTTAATTGAAAGATCAAGATCTCATAGCCAGCCATCAGTAAGAGTCTGTATGGTCCTGAGCCCCAAAGTGTCCCATAATTTTTCTTCAACTATAGTTCATATAGAAGAGCTACACAGAACAGAATATGGGATCCAAAGAATCGTTTTCTACTCCAGCCACATGGGTAATGCTCAGTTGTTCTGCGCATCCTTCCCCTTTCTGCCCAGATACTCAGCATCTCAGCCCTCCTCCCACATACATGACATTTACTCACATTTCAACTCATAATATACACTCCAGGAAGACTCCACAATTTCCCAACAATATTGGATTTTCCTTTTTGTGTTTGCTTATAATGTGTGGGTTCTTCTTATCACTCCTGGCATAAAATATTATGTTTATATGAAATATTGAATAACATACTTTTCCCATTATACATTTAGAATAAATACTGTGTTTATAATTTATAATTATAATTTTTATTCCTAAGGCCAATTCTATGATCTTTTATTGAAAGAAAATTTGAAAACATTTGCTGAATGAATAAATGTTGCTTTGCATTTGAGGGAAATCTCTTGATAATATTTTAACCACAAATCTTCAGTGCATAGTATAGTATCCATATGCAGAATGATTTTTCTGTCTCATATGTGTTGGAATACAAATTTAATGCATCTTCTTATAAGTGGGAACACACTCTGGCCATGTACTCAACATGTAGGGTATCACTTATGCCATCAGGCCTCTGTATTTAATACATTTAATTATTTTCAACATATTTTATTTGCATCAAATTTGACTCCCTGGCTTAATACATAGCAACCCGAGAGCAAATACCCTTTCCATTCTTTATCAGAAACCACAGTGCAGTTAGTAAAAGCAGAGGCCTTCAGTGGCATAAAAGATATTCTTTTAAGTGGATGTGTGATTATATTCCACATGTCACACTTAAATGAAGAGCAACCTTGAGATTCAGCAATATCTCATTCAGGAACGCAGTAACTTCAAAAAAATAAAAATGTGCTAGTTTATGTCTTTTTATTCTTCTGGCAGACTAGACCAACTTAAGAGGTCTTGATTTACTAAAATCTCTTGAGGCTTCAGTCACTAAAAAGTAGTTTAAGTCACTGCTGCTATATTTCAGTAAAGGCTAATATTTCGCCTCAGCATATGAACAAATTGGATCTTCACAAGAGATGTTAGAATAATGATAAATGATATTATCTTTAAATTCAGGACTTCGTGTTGCATGCTGTACATGTTCCTCATAGAAATGATAAAAGCAGTGGATAAAAAAGCCTACTTTAATGTCAACAGAGATAAAAAAGGATAAAGGAATAAATTGTAGAGGTTGCACTTTTGCCTTTTCACAAATTATTTTTATTGCAAATAACAGATTCCATGGAACTAATTAATGAAAAATATTCCCATGTACTTCCCCTTGCAGCTATGATTAATGAGCACATGAGAGAGCAACATAGTTGGTAGAAACAATGAAGAAAATGACCAAATCCAAATATAAAACAAAAAGTGTATTTTTTTGTTTAATAACACGAGAGAGATACTTATGTACATGACAGTTAGAGCTCAGAATCAGAAATAGAAAAATACGCTCATAAAGGAAACCCATGAACTTTCTATGCCACTCTTCTGATAAAAGTGTTTTGAGTTCCTGTGTAATGTGAAGTTAAAGAGATGCCAAGCAAGATTAATACTTTCAGAGGCAGGGAATTTTAACAGATCCTTTCATGGTACTGGGAGACAAAGTTGAAATTCTAGATGACCATCCAGGACTTGAGTCAACACACTCGAGAGAAGTAGACTGCACGGAAATGAAGTCAATAGTCTGACCTTATTTATCTCAAGTACTTCACTAATCCGTAAACACTGATTTGGTTTCACAGTGCAAAAGCTGAGCCTTGCCATTGACAAGGTCATCAGAGAGGGCAGACAAAGACTGGAGTTGAAGACTTACTGTAAAAGAGAATCTATTATGCACTCCCAGCTTTTCCCTGGGGTTCCTGACAGATGTTGCCATGTGTGTGGCAATTTACTGGCATGGGTAAAAACTAGTTAAAGGTTCATTGTGCCTTATATTCAGAATTTAGATATTGATTTTTGATTAAAAAATACATGCCAATTATGACTCTTCAACTGCATTCATCTTACTGTTTTTCTGCCCTTAATATGTACTCCATTATCCTCCTGGGATAAGTTTTGGTCTTACAGGAATAGCAGTGTGTCAGATAACCATTTAAAAAAAAAAATACCTGTGCACATCTGTGCATTGTCACTTGGTGCAATGTTACATTTGCCAGAAGAGAACCCTGGCGGGAACCTGCAAAAGGAAGGGGTTTCTCTTCAGGTTCCTATTGCCCCATAAGTGCATGACTAGTAGAATGTGGCTGCACTTCTGGTGGTTCCCAGTCTGCAGTGAGTTTCAGAGGTTCTTCATCAGGGAACATCAGCTTTGATTTCAGTGCGGAGCTTCCCTGTTTGTGTTCTTAATAAAGTAAGAAGCTTCTCTTTGAGTCTCCCCCAAGCCTCCTAAAAAGCTGTTCATGGTCTCACTAGTGCCTCCTGGGTAGTTTCCCCATTTCAATCCTGAAATGTAGAGAATTGGCAAACTTCCCCATCAACCTGTGGTCTACAGTCATACCCTTTCCAATCAACTCTGAAATCTTGGAGCTGGTAGAGGCAAAGTCAGATATTCAGTCTCAATCTTAATGGTCAATATTTATATATACTTTTTTAATTAGATTTTTTTACTCCCTTTAAATAACAGTTATTAGTTAACAACTCTACATACTAAAATTATTGTGCTCAAATAACTATTGCAATTTTTTGTCTGCTGATGGGACTAATTAAAACACCCACCATTTTTATTTCCTATTTAACTTAATATTTTCTTATTTACATGCCTCTTATTGTAAGAGTTCTTGAACAGAAATCAGTAGCATATCTATAAAAGACTGGTGTTACAAGATTCTAAAAAAAATCCAAAAACCACAAACACAAATATGTAACCCTCTGAAATTTCTTCCCCATTAGAGATGCTACAATGCAATTATTAGTAATAGGAGTCATTCAGTGAATATGTCATTACATTTGTTCCAAGCTTGTATATTCTAACAAATAATTTTAAAAATAAGAATCATCAGCAGGAAATTACACAAATTATAATACAAGTATTTCTAATAATTTTATAGATGATGGAAGCAGTCAATCAATCATCATAAATTAAGTTTTTTGATGTCTTTCTAAGTGAAAATTTATACAATTCAATTTATTCTCATGTTTATTAAAGAAAAATTTTGGAACTGCTTTGCAATGTAATTTCCATCCTAAGTTTCTCTTATGTGTTGAGGAACTAAGGTAAAAGAAACAGTGACAGTGCTATATTCCCTTCATATTTTTATTTTCTTTAATTTAAAGTATGTTTGGGGATTTTTTATTTAAATAAAGTTACCCCAAACAGTGAAAATTGTTACATATTTCCCTTAAATTGAGACTGATTTTTTTTAACCTTGATTACCAAAAATCATAAGCCAGTACTCTCACCTCTTTTTTGTGATATATGAACAAGGGACATTTAAACCAATCATGTGGCTGTAGGTATCACAAGTAATTCTATTTACATACATGTGCACAACCACTTTTGTATAGCTGAAGCAAAAAATAAAGAGCAGCCAATGTAATTTGACTGATGATAGAGAGTTACAGCTGCTTATTTCTGTAATGGTTTAATAAATAAAAGAAATTCACCGTACACATTTTAAAATGAAGTCTCAAATAACTAATAATAACTAAACCACATTGTTAAAGATGATCCAGGAATTATGCACACACACACACACACACACAAATCTGTTTACCTTTCTTCTTGGATCTTTAAAGAATTAAATGACTTCTAAGACTATCAGGAAAATAAATTTATTCTTATTATACTACTTTGCACTTGATCTCATATCTAGTTCTGACACAAAAGGAGTCAGACAACTGAAAGAGATCACAGACTTCTTTGTTTTAGAACCCAATTGCTTGCCTTGCTCCAATGAACTATTAGTGTAAGTACTTTCTGAACAGTGGTAACAATCCCAGTTTAGCTTTTTGATATGCATTTCTGGGTTAAAACACACCCACACCCATATACACACACACATACACACACACACAGAGAGAGGAGAGAGTGAGAGAAAGAGAGAGAGATTATCTATTTATAACTATATATATATATATATATATATAT
>NW_026000108.1:26366638-26405382 GCF_001458135.2 Marmota marmota marmota | reverse complement strand
TATATATTTATCTGTCAAAGCTTGGGAGTGTTGGTCCAAGTCAAGTAGTCAATAGTTGAATAATAAGATTTTAACAATTTATAATACAATACTGTAACAAAGACTGTTTGGAAATCTTTTCTTTATAAATACATTACTTTATATGAACTACTCAAATACTCATTTGAACCTTTAATAACACATACCAAATCTGATTAATAATACTTTCAATGAAACTTTTAAAGATTCACCTCTGTTTCCTGAGTATCTTAACCAGATTACCCTCCCATTTTAAAAAGTATGCGAAATTTAAGCTATTTATTATTTGTTGCATTATTCTCTTTTACAGTAATTCCTGTCACTTTTTAAAATTAAATATATACTTGAGTTCTTCTCCTGAATACTAGTATCTGATCTGGGGCATCATTGCCTTCCTGTTGGTTTCATGGTCTTAAGAACATGTGGGGCAATGAACCTGAAGCAGAAGATCTGGAGTCCATAAGTGGGCATTTCACTGCCTACATGGTCACTTCAGAATATCAAGAGTGCATTTACCCCAGCAAAAGTATCACTCCACTATTTTCTTATTTTGTCAGCGGACAGTTAAGAGAACGTCTCTATGCCTATGAACCTTGTGTGGTTGTTGTGATCTATTTAAAGAGAATTAAATAGGCTGGACCTATAAAGCACTGAGCACAATGTCAACATGTAGTATATATATTCCAGTTATATGTAAACTATTATTATAATGAAGTTGTGTGAACTCCTCTTGCTTCACTTATAGCAATATTTGCCATTATGACAGTAGAAAGTATATAGAAGAATTATCTACTTCCAAAAGAATTTGATAAACTGCCATCAGCACTTTTTTTTAATGGAAATGAAAGATGAAACCTATAAAAACCCCTCAGTAGTTTTTATAGTCTCTTGACATCAACCATCATTTTACCCAAGTTATTCTCCAATATAAATCCTCATAACAACTCATTCCCACAGATTCCTGCATTTTCAATAGTCTATTGTATGTGTTACTACTCATGGTTTCCACTTCAAAGTTAACTTTTAGAGTAGCCAATGGTGCTTTATTTGAAAATTCTCCTTTTCCACCTTCTAGTCTTCCCTTTCCTTGTCCTCCTGATGCTCCTCCTTTCTTCCTCCTCTATGTCCAGACACGTCCATCTACTCAGTTAATCAAAAGTGGAAATCTTGTCATTTTATTTACCTTCTCACTTGGCCATCATTTGAGCCATATGTTCCCTTTAAAGGGTCAATATATTTATTCCTAATTTAAACCCAACACTCTGGATGTTTATCTTTTTAAAGAAAACATACAATTGCTACAATGTTTATTTTTTGAACATTAAGTAAAAAATATATAAAATCCTTGATTCATCACACTTGTAGATTTCCACCAGAAAATAAAACAGGTAACATGTATTCATATAAAATAATAGCTTAATTACAAGAGCACATCCTTCCTTTACCTGCTATCAGCCCAGTAAATTTTATGTATCTTTACTGGATTTCCTCCCCTCCTAAAAATTTCTACTCTGTTAATGTAAGTAAATGTCAATAAGTTATCAACATCCTAGATATGGGGAATAAAAACTACACACTAATTGTTCTTAAGAGTTTACAATTGACTGGCAGTGTATGTATAAGGTGCAGGCATATGCAGAAGGCAAATATAAAAGCAGATTTATAAATACTATTATATGGAATCAAGAATGGCTATGATAAAAAAAATACTTGTGGGGATTCTGGCATATCAACTGAATGTATATGCAGTGAGAGATAAGAAATGTTCTGATAACTTAGTTTGAATGACATGACTGAAACTTGAGTATGAAAAGTATGAGAACAATTTTTAAGAATTGAAAAGGACATAGCATAAAAATGGAACTCCTCTTTAACTGTGCTACAAGATCTGGGTTTTATTCTGAGAATAATCAAATGTCATTTTAGGATTTTAGATTGAAGGTATTTAATTACAATTGAGTTTTTGTAATATCTGTAAAATTTTAGTGTAAAAATAGACCACAGGGGATTGCCTGGGAAGAGGCAGAAAAATCCATTAAGAGTCAAGCTGTATTTTAAATAAAGTGAAAAATTATGACCTGAGCAAAGCTAAGGTTAATAGAGATGGGAAGGCAGGCATCATATGATTTATTTATTTTTCCTGTAGAATTGATAGTTTTCAGAGACAGGAGTAGGAATAAGAAAATCAGTAAGACACACATGTTTGATATGCTTGGAGTGACAGATTGTGCTATCAATCACCATGATTGTCATACAAAAAAAAGGGAAAATATAATATTATGAATTCAATGTTAGGACCATTGAATTTCAAGCTCTATGAAATCTGCCCAAATAACCATAAGATATTTGAAAATGTACGTAGACTTCTGAAGAGAAATATGGGCTGAGATAGCTACTTGAGTGTTACATTACATAGATTACAAATATTTCGATTGGAATTAGTGTAATCTGTAGAGCTAGTGGAGAGAGAGAGAGAGAGAGAGAGAGAGAGAGAGAGAGAGAGAGAGAGAGTCAGTCCAGGCATCCAAGAGAGAATGCTGGAAGAAGTATCATCATCACAGATCAAGAAGAAGCAGCCTTTACCCACACTCCACATCTTTATAATAGTGTGAACATTCTCTGAAGAAAGACACTGTTCACCTATGTCAGTGTTATCTGTGAGCTGCTCAATTTTCTACTATTCCAGTAAAGGGGGGAAGGGGGAAACCTTGAGAAAGGAGATTTCCCTATCTACTAATTCATTACTTATCTACCCACTGTTTTGCACACAATTAATTACATACCACATCATCCTTCTTCTTGGGAGTCATATCATTTATATAGAATACTTTTAGCTTGACTCTCATAATTGAAACTAAAAGTAGCAAGGCATGATGGCACATGTATGTTGGAAGCTGTGTATAAATTATTAGTTAGTTTGAATCAACATAGGATAGGGAGGCTACATTTCTGGGAACTCCTGGGTGAAATTTCGTTGTTTAAGAAAGCCCAGATCATGCTGGTGCCCTGCCTTAGCTCACAGCCCTAGGTTCAAATGCAGCCGCCTGGAGATGGACATAACCTGCTAAGCCCCAAACAACTTGTTTTCCCATCTTTATTCTGTTTTCTTTAATAAGCTTGCTACACTGAGAACTTTTGATGTATTTCCCCTTAAATAAAGGATTGGGGTCTTTTCCCCTTGTTCAGTTCCAGTTCCTATCAGAGCTGGAAGAACCACTAGACATCTGGCTTTTAAAACTATATCCTGCCTGTTGTCTTTTTTTTAAAAAAAATTTTCTTTTTTAAACTTTTTTATTGATTTTATTTTTTTTTAAATACACAACAGCGGAATGTATTACAATTCTTATTACACATATAGAGCACAATTTTTCATATCTTTGTATAAAGTATGTTCACGTCAATTCATGTCTTTATACATGTACTTTTTTTTTTTTTTTGCATTACAATTCTTATTACACACATATACCACAATTTTTCGTATCTCTGTTTGTATATAAAGTAGGTTGACACCCAATTGTGTCTTCATATATGTACTTTGGATAATGATGTCCATCCCATTCCACCATCCTTGCTAATCCTTTCCCTCCTCCCTTTCCCTCTCTCCCCTCTTCCTTATCTAGAATTCATCTATTCATCCCATGTTCCCCCTCCCTACTCCACTATAAGTCAGCCTCCTTATATCAGAGAAAACATTCGGTATTTGTTTTTTGGGGATTGGCTAATGTCACTTAGCATTATCTTCTCCAACACCATCCATTTACCTGCAAATGCCATGAATTTCTATGAAAAAAAAAATTGTACAGGTGTATTTGTATTCACTTTCTAAAATTTTGGAAATCCTCAGAGGAGAGTGGTAGAGTTGGTAGTTCTGTCAATAACTGAAATTTAATTGTGAACAATCAGATATAATCTATTTGGATTTTAGTTTCTTAACTTATATTGTATGATGCTATTAATGTGGTCATTTTGTTCTTTATTATCTTCAGATTTTCATTTTCTCAGTCCGTTCACACCTCCAAACAGGAATGTGCTCTACTGTGGTGCTGGTAACTCCAGCACATGTCTGTATTCCCAATAGCTTGAGAGGATGAATTAGGAGGATCTCAAGTTCAAAGCCAGCCTCATCAATTTAGCAAGGCCTCAAGCAACATAACAAGACCCTGTCTCAAAATTTAAAAAAAAAAAATAATAATAATAGAGGGCTAGGGAGATGGCTGAGTGGTAAAAACTTCTGTATTCAATCCCTGATACCAAAAACAAATGAACAAAACACCTAAAAATTAAAAACTACCTTAGCATAGTCACAATAATATCCTTTAACTTTATACTGTCTTACATTCTTGCTTTGTTCAATATCTAAAATGAGTTAATATCTGAACTGTGTAATTTCTGCCTCCCTGAACAGAATGCTCAAATCCATTGCTTTCTTGATTTTTTTTCTTTTTGTTACTTTGCTGACCCCAACCTAAAGCCCAGTTTGTATTCAATATGTTTTTCTAATTTCTAGATGAGTAAGAAATACTGAATACAACCAAAGAACCTGAAAATTTGACATCTAACTAATTCATCATTTCCAATACCTTCTTCTTTTTTGATTCTAATGCCCTAGTTCTCAACACACCTTACTGAACTTTGGCTTCTAGTTTACCTTCCATAAGAGAATGAATTGTACTGTTTTTCTGAGTCCTCATATCCTCCTTTGTATGCCGACACAAATCTATAAAGAATCTGGTTCTAATCCATCATCCCTAAATAATTGTTCCTTGAGATTCAGCAATGACCTGATGGGGTTAGAGACAGATGAGGGCTCATGTACCTCTGCCAACAGACATTTCTTTCTCTGGTGGTAGCTGTCAGGACTCCACTCCTCCTTAGCTAGAAAGATGCTCAGTGCCCATATTACCAGATACCTTTATTTAGATACCAGCTGCCTCATTTTATACAACCATTCTGACCAAGTTCTATTCACAGCAAAAAACAAAATTAAAAATAAATACACTCCGTGGAAAAGGAAAAAATATATATATAAAAGAACATATATATTCTAGAGAAAACTGTTCTAAACATGAGTATGCAGATTTCAAGAAACATGGCAGTCTTTTTCTTTCTTACTTACTTTTTTATAATCTTCGTTTTCACAATACCAAATGCAAGGACTGTGTGATTTTGGATCTGGTCATAGATATCTTTTACACCATATGGATAAGATTACAATGATGCCAACTCAGAAGTAGGCAGAGCTGAAACAATGCATTTCCTTCATTTTTTAAAACCTTAAGCTAGTTGAGTTCTATTTTTATTTAAATGCACATGAATTAGTCTTGAATATCCATATGTCTACCTTAAATGTTTGTTTTGGAAATTAAAATGAGTTGAAATATGTTATTGTATTTTAGTTCACAGAAATTTAAATATGGTTTTTAACTAAAGCATATGCATACTGAAAGTACACAATGAAAAAAAAAGTTTCACTTATCCAACAGAATAAGCTTTAATTGTTATTACAAAAGAAAAAAATAGCAATTTGCATTAGAGGATACAATCTAGACATGTTCAGCTGAAATGGAGAGCCAGTATGGGAAGAAGGGTTGAGAAAGTCATAATAAGATTTCAAATAAGTGAACACCTCCTAGACTCATTACCTTCCCACGCCCCCTTCCCCAGCTCCAACCCATACTGAGGATTGAACCCAAGGATACACTACCAATGAGCTAGACCCACAGCCCTTTTTATTTTTATTTTGAAGCAGAAGTCCCCACTAATTTGCCCAGACCAGCCTCCAACTTGGAATCTGCCTGACTCAGCCTTCCAAGTAGATCAAATTATAGGTGTATTCAACTGTGTTCTGCTATATTTACTTTTTAAATAACACATGTATGTATATAATACATTCAAATTATTTATTTGCATTGTGTTATATTTTTAAATTAGTGTTTAATACACAACAAGGAATATATTAATTTTGCCTGTTATAAAATTCATTATATTGTATTATTTTTGAGTTTTTAAAAATGACATCACCATGTGCCTACCAATATTATCATTTTTAAAACCCATCCATGTTGTTGAATACAGAAACAATTATTTCATCTACATTGTTCCATTATATTCTGATGACCTCATTACTGTTTATTTACCCATCAGGTATGCAGATAAACATTTTATGTGTTGTTTTCTTTTTTAAATCAAAGCAACAAAACTATGAGCATTCTTGTACCAAACTCCTGCAACAAAAGTTCAAGAATTTTTCCTGAGTTTATATTTGGAAATGGAAGTGATAGATTGTGAGAAGATTTTTGCTAAATCCTGAAAGACAATGCTGTGTGGTATTCCAACAACGTTTATACAATGTTCTCTAACAATGAAAATATATCGTAGTTTCTGTTGATCCACATCCTGCCCAACATTTCCACCAACCAATAAATAAAATGTACTTTCTCATTTTGTTCTTGTCTTTTCTTTTCTTTCTTTTTTTTTAAAGAGAGAGTGAGAGAGAGAGTGAGAGAGAGAGAATTTTTTAATATTTATTTTTAGTTTTTGGCGGACACAACACCTTTGTTTGTATGTGGTGCTGAGAATGGAACCCGGCCCACACGCGCCAGGCGAGCGCAATACCGCTGGATCCACATCCCCAGCCCTGTTCTTGTCTTTTCTTGATTTCAAACCAAATAAAGCAAAATTAATCTTTGTTTATCAAATTAAATTATTCTTCTGAAAAACAGATTACACATATTATTACATTGCCTATTTTTATCATTTTAATTCTTTTTGTAATTTTGGGAATAATAAATCCATATCCTTATCCATGTTCAGATTTTTATGTTCCTATTATCTTCTACCAAAGGACTTGTCTTTTTACTTTTTTTATGGTGATTTTTTAAAATTAAACTGTTACTAATTCATATGTTTTGAAAAGTTTTTAAAATTAAACTGTTACTAATTCAATGTTTTGAATCTAGGGATCATACATATGAAATTTTTTTCCTCCCTTCAATGTTCAAGTATCAATATGCTTTTAATTTTAAAGTTTTTTGTAACATTTAAATATTTAACATAATTGAGATTCATTGTTTTGTAAGATATTATGCAAAGATCACCCCATCCTTTTATTTTTAACTTACAAACTTAACTTCCTTATATCCATTTATTTAATATCTCCCCAACATATATTTATTTTCTACTTCATCTTCACCATATGCATGTTTGTGTTTGTGTGTGTGTATGTGTGTGTGTTACTGGGGAGAGATCCAGGGCTTTGCGCATGCTCAGCAAATGCTCTACTACTACTGAGTTCTACCCTCAGCCTGCATGACATTTTTAATTATCTAAAGTACCTTAATTAGGACCTCTATACATTTTTTTTGTCTTTTTACTTATGTCACATTCATTTATTATTAGGTTTCTCTAATCAGATTGGGTTGCATGCTAGACCTACTTATTTTCCTTATTCAAGCTACTTTTGAGTTTTATTCACCCATCTCTATAAATCCAGTAATGTATATTTTGAGTCACTTTTTCTTCCATTTACTGTTTTAGTTTCAACATATTACATTTCTTAAACAGTCCTACTGAACATTTGATTGAAATTGTAATAAAGCTACACACAAGTTTCCAAAGAATAAATATTTATGCAACACACACATTTTCTAAAAATGAACACAGAATAGTTCTCCATTGACTTAGGCCTTATTTAAAGTTTTCAGTAAAATTTTGGCAGTTCTTGCACAATAGTCTTACACATATGTTCTCAGATTTACTCTCAATGACTTAAAATTTTGCTAATGTGTTTAGTGTCCTACTTAAAAATAAAAAATAAAAACAAAAAAATAGCACTTAACAATATGTTGCTTTTAAAAAACTGCCTTGAACACTTAACAATGAGAAAGGACATTCCATACAAATGGAGATCAAAAGTGGGCAGAAAAGTCTGTGCTTCCATCAGACAGAGCGAACTAGGACAACAACTTTCAAAAGAGACAAAATCATTTAATGAAAACTAATTTTTTCACTATGGGGCTATTGGTTTAGAAGTAGATTATTTTGTTTCTGGAATGTTTTTCATAGACTCATTCAGTTTGCCAATTTTTCTTTTAGTCTCTCGTGTAATTTAGATATTTAGAATTTGACAATATGTCTAGTTTTTAAAATATTGGCCTGATATTATTTGTAGTATTTTAATCACTTAAATCATGTAAAATATCTGAATCAAACGTATCTTTATTTGTACTATGTTATTATAGTTAGGTGTATCACTGTCTTTGTTTCTTGAATAGTCTTGTAAGATTATTTTATATATTGTTCTCAAATAACTAAATTATGTACTTTTTAAAGTTTTCTGTGTTTATGTATTTAAAAATATTTCCGTCCTTTCTCTCTTCCTCCTTCTCATTTTTTATTTTTCCTTCTTTTTTTCTTTCTTTCTTTTTTTTTTTAATTGAGTAAAGCATTTAGGGAGACAAGGCACAATTCAGATGCTTTAAATATGATGAATTATCTGAATTTATTACACAGAGTCATTATCAAACAGGCGAAAAAATAAGATAACAGCACCTCATACATGCCCCTGTGCTCCTCCTTGGCCCACTTGTGTTCCCTAACTTCAAGTGGATGTGTTTGTTGAACGACCACACAAAGAAAAGACCACTGACTCCAACTTTAAAACAAATTAAAGCAAGCTTGTATTGTGTACACAAAGACAGATGGTCACCAAGACTGTCTCTCCCAACCCCGGACTAGACATCAGCACCCCAGCTCTCCAGGAACAAGGTTGCAAAGGGTGGGGGGATCTTAATAACTTTCAGATAACAAAACTTTGGCAAGCATAATACAAAAACAGATAGCAGGCTAATGATCTACATGGCATGTAGATCCCAACATCAGATTTATAAGGCACTGCTGAGGTTTCAGAAAGGCTTGTTATCTGGTCAGGGGGAGCCAGAATTTATGAAGCGCCACTAAAGTTTTAGAGAGGGTTGTTATCTGGTCAAGGAAAACAAGGCATGGGTAAGTTCAGAGCATGGGTGGAAATTCCAAACAAGTTTAGAAATTTCAGTAACTTATAGTAAAACAGAAATTAACTTTTCATGACTTTGTGATGAGATGGCTCCCAATCTAAAGATGGAATTAGGCTGGGTTCATCAGAGCTTACTTCAGGTGATGTTCTAACTTTGGTGATGGGCTGCTGGCCTTAGACTGTGTGCCCATAGCAGTACTGTTCTTGGCAGCACACTAGAAAGCAATTATTCTGAACTCAACTTACTTCTGTCTATAGTAGCTCCAGTTCATATTTTAGCAGAAGGGATAAAATAAGTGACCTGAGGACACAGCCTCCCTTTCATTTGTGAGACTAGTGCTGACTAAATGAGAATGTCCTCAGAGCCAGGATGTTGAAAGTACAACTGTGTTGTTTAATATCAATATTAATATTAAATTATATTATTTGAATATGCAAATCATATAGTTACACTTCAACTTCCTTAGCTCTAAAATAAGAACAATTGTAGTACCTATGACATAAGTTGCTTGTATAGTTAAGGCAGTATTTATAGAGTAATTAGAGTGGGTGTGTGAAATGTAGAAAGCAAGATAGAAGTATTTTCTGTTATTATTAATTTCACATAAAATAAAAGTCTATGTGATTTAATTCTGAAGAATAATTTTTATGAAAAGAACTTTTGCCAAAAAAGAGACTGTGTGATGAATGAATCTCTCCTACAATTGTTTTCTTATTTAATTTTCTGATTAATTCAGGACTGGATTTTTTTTCCATTTCTAAAGCTGCTAGAGTTGAATTTATTATTTTCTTGTTAATAAGATTTTGACATATCCTAGCCTTGGTTTTAATAATTTTCCATTAAAAAAGATTTTTTTTGAAAATGTCAGAACTAGAATGTTAAAGTTTAAATCCTCAACTAAATAAATTACAGTATGGTGCATTTTTAAGAGTCTAGACATTTTTTCATTCTAGTCTATTTGCTTTTAAAATGTCTAAAATGCACTAGTGCCCCTTTTTTGTTAGGGAGTAATCTTAGATTGAACCAATTTTACTGAATTTAATTAATTTTCTGTAATTATTCACAGTATTTTATTGAACTTCTCAGAGAAGTATAAGAATCACGTAATTTACCAAGTGAGGAATAATAGAAGAATTGTTTAAGAAAATGGCTTATGAAATATTAATTTTAAAATTTAGAATTTTTTGGTTTTGTTCATTTTTTTTTACATTTTACTAGTGCATTGTTGATGTACATAATATTAGGGTTAATTTTTATATAATCATACAAGCATGGAACAAAATTTGCTCCACTTCAGTACTTCCCCTTTCCCTCCCATATTCTCTCCCCCTGTTCCCTTCTCTACTGATTTTCTTTCTATTTGTTTATAGTTTTCTTTGTTTGTTGTTTGTTTATGGAATCACAACTCACAATAACCAAATTATAGAACCAACCTAGATGCCTGTCAACAGATGAATGAATTGAAAAAATGTGGTAAATATACATAATGGGGTTTTAGTCAAACATAAAAAAAGAATGAAATTATGGCATTTGCTGGTAAATGGATGGCTGGAACCAACCCAGGTGCCTGTCAAAGATGAATGAATCAATAAAACGAGGTAAATATACATAATGGGGTTTTACTCAAGCATAAGAAAGAATGAAATTATGGCGTTTGTGCTGCTAAATGGTTGGAACTGGAGAATATCAGGTAAAGTGAAATAAGCAAGACTTAGGTAGTCAAGGGCTCCAAGTTTTTTTTTCACATGTGGAAGCTAGACCACAAGATAAGGGGGATGGCAGAGGAAGAGGGAATTCCATGAAAATAAAGGGAGGTTTGTAGAACAGGTGAAGGGAATTGAGAAGGAGGGAAAAGAATAGGGGAGAGAAATGAATGTTGGATTAAAATTGACAAAATTATGATGTTTATACATATGAATATATAACAGCAAATTTTACCTTTATGCATATCTAAAAAAAATAGAATGTTTAAATTGTGTCCCAATTATATTGCAAAAGTTCTGTAAATTAATTTATATAAATACTTCTGAAATTGAACCAGTGAATCAAAAGTATGAAGATAACTATAATTATTGTGTCCTGAATATTTTCACATTGTGTCAATTATTGCATGCTACTAACAAATATTTCTCACATTTTTGGTATGTTTTATGGAGGTTAATAAAAATTCAGAAAAATATTCAGAACAACCATAACTTTATTAAATATTTAAAATAAACCATATGCTCTTTTTCCTTGCAGAGATATTTGCAAGTACCTTTCTAAACATCTTGTCTCTTCTTATTCTTTCCTAGGGTGAAAATAATTTTTATGTTGTCTCAAAATTTCGATTACTAAGATAAAATTCAATCATTTAGGTCATCCTTATAAAACACTAAAAACAATAGTTACTGAGCTTGATTTATAACAATCAAATAAACTGTTACTTTAATAACAGGTTTTTAAAGTTTTATTGTTGATTAACAAGAGATTTTTGTTGCTTTTGAATGTGTGTGTGTGTGTGTGTGTGTGTGTGTGTGTGTTTAAACTGAGCATCCAATGTGAGAATTTTATTTATATACTGACTTTTATGAAGCAATTTAAGTTTGATGTTCAAAGTATAGAAGAATTTCAGTTATGTGACTGGATACCAGAAACTACTAGAAATGGTCTTTGTCCACAGTGTAGGCATAGAAATTATAGGTTGAAATACAACATTTAACAATTTTTCATTAATTCGTTTATATTCCCCCATTTGTCTAAATTACCTTTCTTCTAATGGAACAATGTGGGGTGTGTGTGAGAAGTATAAGAGAGTAGGAAATGACAAAAGGGCTAAGGGGAACAAAAGCAGTTGTTTTCTTTAACCAAGGATGTTTCTTTCCTAAGTTGAGTCAATGATGGGATAATCAAAGTATAGGGATAATAGCTGAAAAGTAATTAAGAGATTCAAATAAATGACACATAACTAAATCTCCACAACTTTTTCTTATTTTGAAATGCAAGATATATTTCAGTGTCATCTTGGAAGATGATAAATATTGCATAATAAAATGCCATTTTTCCAAAAAATAGTAGTACATGAGACTTATTTCCAACATAAAAAGATAACAATAGTAATATGCTCTACAGCCCTTCTTATATAAATAAACACTTGTTTTGTTGATATCTTACAAAGTTTAGCTACTATAATTTCACACATATGGAAGCAGATATTTTAATTTGAAGTCTCTCAACTTGAAAAGTTTTAAATGGAGAAATTTACCCTCCCCTAATGAAATAACTGAGTAGACAACAATCTAATATAGACATACAGAGCTTCATAAATATTCACTTTTTCTTTTAAATTCTATATTCTTGTATATATTTAAAAGATACTTTTTACATTATAAAAAAATGCAATTAATTTATGTATTCCTAACCAGTTGGATTTACTGATAACAGAATTCCTTCAATTTTCAAGGATGAAAGTTGTACCCTTAATTATGAAAATAATATATAAGCTTGAAATCTATGTAGTAATGATAAAGTGGCCTTAAAAGGAGTTCTTACTTATTCTATATTATTTCAGTAACTGTGGAAGAGTAGAAAATTATTAAGCAGAAAAATATCTGTGGTGAATATCCATAATAAATATAACTAAAATCAGTTAATAAATAAGCAAGAAACTTGAAAATTAAAAACATAAAAATTGTCATTTCTCTGCTTAGTTAACAAGGCTCTTTCATGCTCTGGGTAATTCAGTTGATTAGAACATTCAGAAGACAAGGACAAAGAGTCATCAGACATCCCAGAGTTTACAAGGGTTAACAAGGTTACAGAATTTAAGATAATAAAATATTAAAATGTTTCTCACTATTAAGCTTATTCCCAATTATTGGACTATTAATATAAATCAGACAGGTGCAAATATGCCCTTTTGCATCTCCTTAAGTAAAAGTAGAAACAACCAGCTAATAAATGAAATTTGAAAAACTGTGAAAACAAAATATTAATTATTTAAAGCCAACAAAATTTGTCATAATTAATACCTAAAACATTGTAGTTGAAATTTTTCAGTCTCTTCTTCCTTGCAAAGTTCCTCTGTAAAAATGAAGTTTCACTGGCACAAAAATGCATATATTTAATTAACTCTTCCATTTTGGATAAATAAATTAAATGTTAATTTCCTCCAAATTTATTAATATATGATTTAAATAAAACAAAACTTCTCACTTTAAAGAGTATCAATTGATAAGTTTTAGGAATTATGTAAAATTGTACAATTTGCACTGTAAGAGAATACAATTATTTTTCTGGGGATCTATCAACCCACCTTTCTTCAGTCAATCACTTATTTGGATTTTATTACTATAATTTTGCCTCTTCTGAGGAAATACTTGTATATGGTCTTTTTCAGTTGACTTCTTTTGTTTACCATAATATTGTTGAGATACAGCAATGTTTTTGCTCTATTGGTAGCTCATTGTTGCATGTTGTTGATAAGCCTTCTATAATTTGCATATAGCAAAATTTGTTTGTATCAATTCATTAATTGAATTGTTTAACTGTTCTCATTTTTCTGAGAATGTTGAGCTGTACAATTAATAAATATTTATCTTGAAAAGTCTCTTGCCAAACTGTTTTCAAATGGTTTGAAAATTTGCATTCAAAAAGGAAATACATGGGAGTACTAAGTTCTGCATGTCTTCATTAGTATGTTATATTGTCATTTCAATTATTTTCTCCTCCTTTTCTTCCTCCTCTCCTTCCTCCACCATTTTTCTTCTTCGTTTTAACCTTTCCAATATGTCATGTACAGGTATATTCTTATAACTAATAAGTTCCACTTTTCTTAATGACTATCTGTTAATATGCTTATTTGACATCCTTACATATTCTTTTAAAAAGTACCTGCTCAAATTTTATCTACTGTTAATTGGATGATTTGGTTTTATATTACTAAGTAATAACAGTTTATTCCATAAATTGAGTACAAAATTTCTTTTATATATACCTAAGTAATATTTTCCCTTACTTTGTACATTGCCTTTTCATGTTCTTAGTTGATTTTTCAAAAATTTGATTGTCATTTTGATATCTTCAATTTCATCACATTTTCTCTTCTGGTTTAGAAAATTTGTATCTTTTTTTTTTAAAATGGCTAATCTATTGTCATAGGGTTTTGTTTTTGCATTTTCTGACAAAGTTTTTTTAAATTAAATTTAGTTTTCAATGACACAGATAAACATAGAAATTAGATATTAATGAGGGGGACAGCGACATTTTGATGACTGTGTATATTGTATAATGTTTAAATTAGGTTAAAATATCTATCTTAAACATTTATCACTTATTTATGGTGAAAACCTCAAAATACTTTTTTTTCTAGCTTTTTGAAATGTTCAACATATTATTGTTATCTATAGTCACCCTACAGTACACACCAGGACTTCTTTTTTTTTTTTCTGTTCCTTACTCTCTCATTTTTCCCAGATCGCATCCTGGCCTCTGCTCAAGTCCTTAGCTCTGCCTTCCTCAACCAGCCTTTTCATTATCAGAACCTCAAAGCAATTTCTTCCCCTGTGAAGCATTCCCAACCACTCCAACCCAGAGCTCTCTTTCTTGGCATCCATGACCACAGCACTCAGAGGAAAATGCTAAAGCATTGCTGCATTGGGAAAATAAAGCACAAAGGGGCTATTCATCCATTGAACAAGTGTTTTTTTAGCATCTACTGTTTTCCTGTCTTCTACTGGTTGCCGAAGTTACAATAATGAGCAAAGCATATAGTCTTGTCCTAATGGACCCATGTGTCTGTAGATGCTGGATAACAAAGTTCAAATATAAGGACACCACAAACATCTAGTGATTGTTGGGAAGCAATGGGAGAGACAATTACAAAAGGACAATAAGAAACTTTTGGGGTGGTTAAACCTTCATCGTCTTGATTGTAGAGAAGGTCTTACCAGGCATCCCTATGTCAGAACCTAAACTATACCCTTAAAACATGCTCCATTTACTGTATGTCAAATACAGCTGTTCAAAAATAATGTCAGTCTGATCAGGATGATGAGAAATAAGATTTGTGTACATGAGGTGTGTGTGTGTGTGTGTGTGAGAGAGAGAGAGAGAGAGAGAGAGAATGGGGGTGGGAGAAGAAGGAACATGGCAGGAGGCTTTTTAAAGACAGGGAACGGGAAGGAGGATAGACCTGTAAGATATTTTATCCTCTTAAGTATCAGAGCTTAGAAAGAAGTTAGGCCCATAATTTCAATTTTCGTATGGGAATCTGAGGCTCAGAGGGTTATGATGGTTTTCCTAGGGTCCTATAACTCATCTTTGGTCATTAATACCATAAATAACAACTACTTTCATTTAGGCAACCACTAAGAACCATGCCCGGTAAGAGGTGCTTGAAATCCATTATCTCCACAGTCCTCACGACTTCCCTTCTAAATAGGCATCATTATTCCCTGTAAGAGGAACAAGGAAATAGGTTTTGTTAAATACCTTGCTGAAACCCACATGGCTAGAAAATTGAAGAGCCGTGATTTAAATCCAGGTCAGCCTGAATCCGAAAACGGAGCTTTTTTTCATTTTAATAAAACCTGGTTTTATAATTAACCAGGACTTCTTGATTCTATGTCACTTTAATTTAGTTCCCACTGATCCACATTTTTCCAACCCCTCCCTCCTGCCTGCTCTCCTCAAACTCTGGTAACCACCATTTTACTCTTAATTTCTAATGATTTTTGGTTTTCAATTATACATATTAATGAAATAATGCAGTACTTTACTCCTAGAAATTTTGCAGATTTGAGTTTGTGATGTATGTCAAATTATCTCTGACAGGTATGGTACAATCTAGGGCTCATTAAATTACTTAGGTACTATTTTTTAAATTCAATTTTTAAGATGAATGCAGCATTGTTATTATGCTTTTCTATTCCTCTCTGTCTAATCTTATGCCAATGTTACAATTTGATTATTAATATTTTGGGGAGATCCTCCATATGGTTTTCTGTATTAGAGGCAACATTTTATATTCCTTCCCACAAAGGACAAGGATTGTGATTTCTCAGTGTTCTTAGCTGCACTTACCATCTTTTGACTTTTTTATATTGGTCATCTTAACAGGTATGTGGTTAAAAATCTCATTTAACTTTGATTTTAATTTCCCTAATGATTGGTGATGCTGGGCATCTTTTCATATACCTATTCCCCTTTTATGTTCTCCTCATTCTGTGGAGAAATATGTATTTATGTAACAGTCCATTTTAATCAGTTTAATTTTTGTAACTGAATTAAGAGTTCTTTATATATTTTGAATATTATCCCTTTTTCAAGGGTTTGCAGCTATTTTTTCCCCATTGAAGAGGTTCCTTTGTTGTGCAGATATTTTTTTAAGTTTATGTTCTACTCATCTACTTCTGAGCTTTTGATATCTTATAGAAGAAATCATAACCAAGACCAGACTCATAAAGAATTTACCCTATGTTTTCTTAGAGTTTTCTAATTTTTACCCATTGGCTCAAATCTTTAGTCAATTTTAAGTTGATTTTAGTGTATATTATAAAATACAGGTCCTACGTGATTATTTTTGCATGTTAATACACAATTTAGCCAACACTACTTACTGGAAAAAAAAAATCTATTCTTTCCTTATTGTGTGTCTTGGGCAAGATTGTTGAAGATCAGCCATGGTGATACCTCCAGCTTCTTTCAACTTTTTGTTTTTGTTATATGGGGTCTTTTCTAATTTCAACTGAAATTTAAAAACTTTTTTCTATCATCTATGTGAAAAAATACTATTAGTATTTTGACAGGATTGCATTGAATCTTTTTTTTCTTTTTTTTGGTACTGGTTATTGAACTACTCAGGGGCACTCGTCCACTGAGCCACTTCCCCAGCCCTATTTTGTACTTTATTTAGAAGCAGGGTCTCACTGAGTTGTTTAGCACCTCACTTTTGCTGAGGCTGGCTTTGAACTTGGGATTCTCCTGTCTCAGCCTCCCCAGATGCCTGGATTATAGGTGTGTGCCATCATGCCCGGCTTGCCTTGAATCTTTATGCTGCTTTTGGACATTTTAACAATGCCCACTTTGCCAGTTTATAAACATGGAATATCTTTACAAATATTTATGTCTCCTTCAATTTTTCCCACAGTATTTTCTAAGTTTCAGTGCACAGATCTCTCAACTTCTTGGTCAACTATATCCCCAAGTATTTTATTCTCTTTTATACTATTATGAACGGGACATTGGCTCCTTTTCAAATTTTTTATTGCTGGTGTATAGAATGAAAACTGGTTTTTTGTTTGTTTGTTTGTTTGTTGGTTTTGTAAACTGAAATTTTAGTAAATTTATTTAATTGTTTTTGCAGTTAGTGGAGTGTTCAGTACTGTCTAAGTATAAGATTATGTCATCTAAAAACAGAGACACTTTAACTTCTTTCTTTCTGATGTGGCTGAATTTTATTACTTTTTCTTCCTTACTTGCTCCATACAGGCCTGCAAGGTTCATATTTGAATAGAAGTGACGAAAATGCACATCTTGCCTTATTCCTAAACATAAGAAATGTTCCCCTTTAGTGAAGATTTCTGTATCCTGCATATCAGTGACATAGATCTGTAGTTTCTTTTTTGGTAGTATCTTATATATCTCTGGTATGAGGGTAGTACTAACCTTATGAAATAAATTTGGAAGTATTCTGTTTTCTAAAAACATTTGGAAGAATTTATAGAAAATATTAATTATATTAACTTTATATAGGATGTCCTGATATGCTCCAAACTGGATTTTTAGATACTTCAAAAAGGGAAGAATTCATAAATTTTGAGGGGGTTCTGACCCTACTCTTTAAAATGCACATCTTTTAAAATTATTGTGAGATTCATATGGCTTAAAAAGAATTTATTTAACTTAAAGAAATAATAGTAAAATAAACATATCTGTGTTGAAAAATGCTGGTTTGCTTGTTCCTTCAGTCTCTGTGACCCTCCTTTATCATGTGTGCCTTCCTCCTCTCAAAGGATACAAGTAGGATGATTATATTAATTTTTCCCTTTCAGCTTTTTGAGTGTCACTACCTATAACCATGGCTAGCTTATAAAAAGTGTTAATTATTACTCATTTTTTAAATATATATATATATATATTTATTTATATATATATATATTATATATATATATATATATTTAAAAAATGAGTAATAATATAATAATATAAATATATATATATATATATATATATGCATACATCCACATAATGACTTTCTTTTTAATTCAAAATACATTTGTGTTTAAATGATACAGAAAAATATAAAAACTGTGCATATGCATGGGATGTCTTGTCATATTTCAATACATGTACACACTTACATTCAGAGATTTATTCAGATTAATGAACATAGCCATAGTTCAATTATTTTCAGTATTTATTTTCTTCAATTATATATGTGTGCATTTCATATACATAAACATTTTAAACTGCTTCCTCTATTTCCTAAAAATGGTTGCTATCCCACTTTAGGGTATGTGACTATCTCCAAAGTAGTTGTTATATTATTAGATTCAATGTTTTCAATTCTACTAGGTGTTGAGGAAGTGTGGATTTTATTTATAGTTATTCTACATTCTATTTTTGGAAATTATAATAGTTTTTTGGAAATTATAATAGTTACCTATATAGCATGAGTAAATGGCATCTCATTGGTCTCATTGAGAATTCAGTTTGCATTTTTGGTTATTAATTCTTTGAATACATTTTTGTATATTAATGTGCCATTTGTTTTTTTCTTTTCAGTAAAACACCACATTAATTATTTTGCTCTACATTAATTATATTTCTCATTATATATTCTATTTTTTAAAAGGGTTTTTAAATTTATTTTATATACTAACTCTTTCAAATTTAAGTGTAAATACTTCACTCTTTTTTCATTATGTTTTTAATTTTGATTAACAGAAAACAAATTTTAATGTGAATGAATCAATTATTTCTATTGTCATTTGCATTTTGTGTCTTATTGATGAACTTCTTTCTTCACAAAGACCTATACTGCCTTCTAAGTAATTTATAGATTTGAATTTTTTACTTAAAATCTTTTAACCATCTGGAATTGATTATTTGAGCAAAGGATGATTTAGTAATTAAATTTCATTTTCCATATGTAAATCATTTATTTCAGAATTATTTATTAAATATTTAATCCTTTTTTTAGAGAGAGAGAGAATTTTTTAATATTTATTTTTTAGTTTTAGGTGGGCACAACATCTTTATTTTATTTGTATGTGGTGCTAAGGATCGAACCCAGTGCCCCGTGCATGCCAGGTGACCTCGTTACCGCTTGAGCCACATCCCCAGCCCCAATATTTAATCCTTTATCACATAATGTGCAAGGGTTTCTTCCACAGTTCATGTTTCCATATGTCACAGAGAATTATTTGGAATATTCATTCTATTTTTTCAATTGATCTTTCTGAGGAAAAGATCATATGATCTTTCCTAATAATACTTTATGATGAGTTTTATTACCTTGAAGAATTATTTATATATCATGTTCCTCTGTAGGGGGATTTTAACCTTTCTTGACTTTGCCATTTGTAAAAAATAAATTTCTAATTACCTGACAGTTTTTCTGAGGGTTTCTTTATAGTTGCAATGACTCTAAAGAATGCTTTCATGTGCTTATTTATTTATTGGAAATATTGTCAAGAGCATGCCCACAAAATTTGGATGTTGGTACAATTTCTTGCTGTAGAACCAAGCCACTCCTAAGTACAGTCTATAGCAGTAGCTACGTATTTCTCAGATCTAACCATCTGTCCATTGAAATCTGTTCCACTTTGTCTCATATAAATGCATTTGGGTGCAAATGAAATGACACTCAAAAACTTATCAACAGGAAAATAAGAAAATCATAACACATCATGCTTTAATCTTTGCAATATAGACAAGATTGTAATGTAGATTATATGAACCAATCTAGAGTATTATAAAGTAAAGAATACTAACAAAACTGTAATTTCAATCTAAGACTTTCAATTTAATATTTGTTTTTCTTTCTACTCTAGAAATTCAGTATTACTTAAAGATCATTCCTCCTGCTGTTTACAAATATAGCTCTATACTTCTGCCAATTCTGCCTTAGATAAGTAAGTATTCAACAAATCGCACTTAATATAATAAATTCATAGAAAAACCCAAAATAGATAATAACTTATTTTTTTTCAAAAAATAAGAGTACATTAAAGTGTAAATTTCAAATAAAACTGTAATTATTCAAATTAACACCATTGAAGAAATGAGGGCATGCAGAAGAAAAGATATAACCCAAAGAAGAAGAGCTATTCTGCTGGGATAGGTAAAGAGAATATATAAATCTTTCATAATATTGTTGCACTTATTTCTTTAGTAGAAGTTAATGTTAGATGTCAATATATACAAGAAGTCACCATGACATCTATTCACAATTTCAATAAAATACTTGTGGGAATATGGAAAAAAAATCTCATTGCAAGAAATCTAAACTCTCCTAAGATTTTACCCATACAAAGTAACTTTCATAGGTCTGGAAAGCTTAAAATTTTGAAAGCAGCATTGGAACAAAAGGAAAATGAAATGATCTATTAGTATTTTATCTGATGTGTATTTTAAACTAGTCTAGTTTAAATTTTTGACCTGGACACCACAGGTTCTATAATAATTTTTGTTATCTCTTATAACTATAATTTATAAAGTTATAGCATGCCATTTTGTCTACAAGCAATCAATACAAATTATTTTATTGAATTGATCACTTTTCAAGATTTTATTTNTACATCACATATGTATTATGTATACATATTATATTTGTATTGTATATGTATATATTATATATAACATATAACCATTTATAACATATAATCAAAAAATGAACATATGGTTTCATGCATCAACATAGGGAATGTAGGGAAAACATTGGTCAAAGAGTACAAAGTTTGAATTAGGTAGAATAAGTTTTTGAGATTTATTGAGCAGAATGAGAACTAATTAATAATAATGTATTGAATATTCAAAATTGCAAAGAATTGATTTCAGATGTGCTTACTCCAGATAGTATGTGAGGAGATATGTATGTTAGTTTTAACCATTCCTTGTCTGCATATGTCAACACATCACAGAATATCCCATAAATGTATGAAGTTACTATTTGCCAATTAAAATTAAAAAAAAAAGAAAATTCAAGAGTAATTTGAGAAAAAGATAAAAAAAAATAAAGAACTTTCATTCTGATAGTCACTTTCGTCCAGAAACCAATTTAACTACCTTTTCCTCAGGAGCTCTCCTTAGGCACCTTCAGAAAACAGCAGTTGAGAGCACTGCTTCTGTTCTTGCTTCCAGTGAAGAAGTTCAGTCCAGAGATCACTGGTAGGATTAATGGTTTGGTGACATTAGTTACATTGTTTTACCTGAACTGTCCTTATAATAATTCATTTTGAAGACATGTGTGAGATATATATATTTAACATAACATATCTTTGTTATTCCTAAATGCATACAACAAACAGAATTTAGTTCATAGAGGTTTTTGCTTATTCTTTCTAAACATAAACTTCTATGACATGTAAATAGTTGGTAAAATTTATATGAACAAGATTTGATTGTGTCTGCTTGTATAATTATATCAAAATGGATTCTACTGTCATGTACAACTAAAAAGAATGGATTAAAAAATATTTGAGGGCTGGGGTGTGGTTCAGAGGTAGAGTGCTTGCCTGGCATGCATGAGGCATTGGGTTCAATCCTTAGCACCACATAAAAATGAAATAAAGGTATTGTGTCCACCTACAACTAAAAACTAAATGGGTATTGTGTCCACCTACAACTAAAAACTAAATGTTTTTTTTAAAAAGATTTGATAGTGTTCTCTTTAACCACATTTTAGGATATTCTTAATATAGAATTATTTTCTCTGCCATCCCTTTTATCCTAAGGTGAACCATAATACCAATGTGAGCCTTAATGTGTCTTTCCTAGATTATCATATATTGTAATTAGTTTCTGAATAATATAAGGATCTGGTGATGCAGTTTCTTCTCATATGCAGTGTATAATATCATAGTGAATTCTACGCAACCTCTGCAAAGAACTTAGAACTTCCCACCTTAATGGAAATATATTTTTCCAAAGTAAGCATGATACCATTTCTATTCTCTTCTGGGTTGATCACATTTGCACTATACTATGTTTGAGAAGTCTGAGATAATATTTGAAAGCAATAGGTCAGATTTAGGGATTGAGGGTACTGTTATCTTTAACAAGGTGAAGATTTGTGCAGGAGCCATGGGTGTCATTGCCTAAGATCAATGCAAACTTTGATCATGGTGGTGATGAGGGGAATCTTTTGATGGAAATGGAATTGCTGCATGGTATCTGTCTCATTATATAAAATAATGTCATTCATTAAGATAGTCTTATTATTAAATATATTCATGAAGTAAAGTGACAAGAATAATTTTAATACAAGGGATATTATACTCCTCAGAAAGTAAATGTGAATAGTATAATGTAATGGCTCAGTTTATGGGGTTTGGAATCACACATAACTCAAATCAATCTGGAGCATACTATTTACCAGCCTCAGTTTCTTACAAATAGTATCTAATACCCATCATTATATTCTCTCTATCTATAGATATGAAAGGGAACTTGTTTTATTAAACTAGATTGGGTGATATCCTTCATAAGGATATGAGGTATGAAAGACCCTTAGGACAATTCTGAATCTAGAACAGCACATTTATATTAATATAATGTAAAATAATTATCTAAAAATATGAATATGTGTAAAATTACATGATTGCATCAGATGATCTAATTCATAATTTTTAATAGTGTTCTATTTCCTGCACATTCTATAATGTATTAGTAAAGTTTTCTTATATCTTTCCTTAGGTAAATCAAGTGAAGGGGAATAGTGGAGGGACATATTCTCAATAAAATGAGGGAATCATAATGGGAACCAGGATTAAGGGATTGAATATTGTTTCCCACCCAAAATTAATTATTTTAAATCAGAGATGTATTAAATGATGATGTTTTGAGTCTTTTACCTGTCAGCCTCTGCATGCTTTGATTTGGACAGTGGCCTTATGCTGTCAGGGTGAGAGCTCTGCAGAGTTACTTTTGAGATCTTCATTCCACATAGAGGGCCTGCTCCATGCTCCTTGCCTATGTGTATTCTTTAGATGCCACTGAAATCATGACAGTATCAGGACACAAACTTGAAAAACCCTTGTACTTGTGTTAACTGATTGACTAGCTTTCTATTTCCTTTAGCTTATCAGAGTCACTAACTGTAAAGAAGTGCAGATCATACTCTCCAATCAACAGCTGTAATTCTGCAATATCATGTTACCAGGGGACGCTGCTGCATGAGGTTTCCACAGAAGCACAACTTTTTACAGCTTGGAAATACATGAAAGATCTTAATGCCTTCATTTCAACTGAGAGAGGTTAAGTAATTTACTCAGATTTACATTAAGTTATGGTTCAATAAGAACCCGATTCAAAGTCTCCTGACTTTTAGTTACCTTCCTTCCACCCACTTTACTCCACTTTCACACATACAGTCACTTGTCCAAACATATCTTTCTTCAAGTGTGAGGTGAATTCTTCTAAAAGGTTCATACTTGTGAATATATCACTGACAACTTCAGAGCTGGGTCATTATCATGGCTCAATTAAAATGTTTCAGATGCAACTGGATCCAAGGTTTAAAACACTAAATACAAATGATCCTTTTAATCAAGGAAATTCTGAGTTTGAAAAGAGGACCTTCATACTGTATCTCTGACCAGCAACTGATGATGCTATTCATCTGTGATGCTAATTGGTTCTTCAGCATCAAGACTGCCCAATCTAGCATCAAAGAAATGAATATCTTGATTCTTATTATTTGGGATTTGGTTAGAGATGGGACATAGCTCTCATTGCTTGAGACTTATCTGCTTTTCTCTAACCCAGACCTCTCCTGTTCTCCAGTATGGTGAGTCTGTGGCTCCGTGGAAGCTCCTGCATGGCACGTCTGACAATGATGCTGATGGCGCTGAGCCTTCCCCTGGCTTTGACCGGGGACACCAGACGTAAGTGCACTCTTCAGGCATGGAGAGGCCATGGTTGGGGGAAGGAAGGGAATTACTTTCTTAGTTTGTCCAGGCCAAGACCCTCAAAACTTGTGACATTTTCTTCAGTGTCCACGTTTTCATCATGTGGATTCTAAACTACTTCCAAAAATATGGAGCTAGAGCCTTTTCTATGAGACCTGTTTGAAAAGTCTTCATATGTAAACCATTTCTTTTCAAGTTGTCTTCAGTAAAATCTCCAGTCTCACATCATGTTCTCTCAGGGCCTTGGACGGATTAGAAATAATGTTAAACTAATTTCTCACTCAGTGGTTCCCTTTATATGTTATTATGCCAGAAAAAAAGGTGATTTTTTTTAAAAAACTAACTTTTATGTATAGTTCTAGTCTCTTTTATACATGCCACTTGGTTCTTTGTTTAAATTATGAAATATTAAAATACACAAGCAGTTAGAAGATATCAGTAAAAATAGTAGTAAGAGTCAAAAGGAATCGGAAGGGTTTCTCCCTGAAAACACAGGAAGTGTGAAGTTGCTGCCTCTGTAAAGGGTGAAGATGCTCCAGGAGGTGTCATCCACTGTCTTTTCTCTTTGTCCCTGAACTGCACTGTTCATGACCCTGGATCCCTGTGGGGCAGCTGGTCTGGTGGTATTCTTGACCTTCTTCCTGCTGTGGTTGCACCCTTCAGTTGAGGCAGAGATCCCTTGTACTTGAAATGACTGTATAGAAAAGGAGCACCTCTGGGCTGTTCTTTTGTACCTTAAAATATGTAATACTACTTCCTCCTCCTCCTCCTCCTCCTCCTCTTCCTCTTCCTCCTTTTCTTCTTCTTCTTGTAATGCATCTTCTTAAAACCTGGCATAGTTTAGTGTTCATTTAATGAATCTGCTTTAACCTTCTTATACAATCAGTTTCTCCTGTGTACCCCTGTGTTCTCTGGATTGAGCCCATAGGGGATTGAAAGTTCGGATAAAATTGTATGAAAATCTGTTTTCCAGTCAAAAATGGTCAGTTATCAGCAATTTCGTGAGCTTCAAAATTCTACAACATAATTGGGGGTACAGTGAGGGTGTGAAGTCTGTTAATATCTCCTGGGGCTGAAAACCAGTAAGCAAGTCAAGGGAAGTTGTTGGCTTACTGGGGCCTTAATCCAAATCTCATAGATTTCTCCATTGTGTCTTTTTTCCCTTAATTAGTCGTGTTTGGTATTTTCTATCTCCACTCTCCCCCCCCTTTTTTGCCCATGTACTCACCATTACTGAATATCCCTGAACTTCACACCTCCTAAGCTCTATAAGAGATTCATCAGAGCAGATAAAACAATATAAATTTCCCTTTTTCTTAAAATTGCCTTTTCTTTACCTGTAAATGCTTTTATATGGAGGAGAAAGAAGAAGTTTTCCAGGTGTGGTGACGCAGGCCTGTAATCCTAGTGGCTCTGGAGCCTGAGACAGGAGGATCACGAGTTCAAAGCCAGCCTCAGCAACAGCGAGTGGCTAAGTAACTCAGTGAGACTCTGTCTCTAAATAAAATACAAAACAGGGATGGGATGTGGCTCAGTGGTTTGAGTGCCCCTGAGTTCAATCCCTGGTACCCCCCTCCCCCCCAAAAAAGAGGAAGTTTGTCTCAACTTCTCACAGGAAATACAAGTCATATAATGTGTCATCAGACTATAAGAGTGTTGATGTTTGAACCTCTTATTATTTTCCAGGATACCACAGTGATCAATTCCCAGAACCACAGTAGTTTCATATAGGCCACAGATACTTTTCTGTGTTAAGTACTATATCCTAGGTTTGTTCTAAGCTCCAAAAATTCCATTTGATAAGACAGAAAGCCTCTAGTCTACTGGAACTTATATAATTACAGAGAGAAAGACAATAACCCAATAAACATTTAATGAAGAAAAATATTACAGAGAATAATAAAGGCACTCAAGGGAAAAATATAAAGACATCATCAGGGTGAGAGAGCAGAGAGAAAGGGGACTCACCCAACTTCAGTTTAGGTATGCGGAAATATCCCTGAGAGAGAGGCATTTAGCTGAGACAAGAATAAAGAGATGAGAGTAAGGAGAAGATCTAAGGGAGAAGGGAGAGGCATCAGAGGATAGGCCCCAAAGTGGAAAGCTGTGTGCTGCACTTAAGTTAGACATTTAGTGACTGAGGGAGTGGCCTGGAGTCCCAGAGGATGAGGTAGATGAAGGGGAAGTCAAGGGCCTAATCAAGTAGATGCCAAGAGCAAGGGTAAGAAATTTCAATGCTGTTTAAACTGATATTAGAAGCTCCTGGGAAGTTGCAAGAAGAGTCAATTTATATAAAGTTAAAAATAATTCTTTTATATGGAGATTGGATTATTGAGTTCACTTGTGGAGTTGAGGAGACCATTTAAGAGCACAGTAGAATTCTCCAAGGAGAACAGGTTTGTGGTTTCATTTAGTGTGCTCATGATGAAGAGCATGATGAAAATAAGATGGACATTTTGGGGAGGTTTTGCATAAGTAGTTAATAGATTAAACTAAGGAGGGGGTAGAAAATCAAACTTCTTTCGGAGGATTTTGTCTTCATAACTAGGTGGAAGGTGGTGATATTTATTGAGACTGGGAAGACTGAGGGAAGTCAGCACATCAAGTAGGTGGTTAAAAATAAATTTTTTAAACTTAAGATTCAGATGATTTTAAAATGTGTGACACTGTCGAGAAGTCAATGTGGGCATGAGAGACAGAAGTGAGAGTGAAGATAAAACTGGAGGAATATTTGCTGGCAGAATTGACACCATTAAATTCCACAAAATCTGAAAAGATTACACAGGGAAAGAGATTGTGTGTGGAAAACAAGAAGAACAGGACCATCAAAGGGGACTGGGACAGAGGACCAGTGATGTTGGAGGAAAACCATAGCTGAGTTGCATGGAAATCAAAGACAGGAGACTTTTCCAAAGAGGAGATAGTGGCCAGTGGTGGCTAGACACCACGGCAGGTGAGGGAGAATGTGAGAGGTGTGAGCCCTGGGTTCTGTGGACTTGATCTTGGCAGTCAGTGGAGTATTCAGTTAGGAAACTGGACTGTCTGTGAGAAGAGAGTCGGAGCTGCAGAGGTGAAGACTGGATGGAGATGACTATTGTGAGTGGCAGGTCTCAGGGGAGGACCGTGTTCAGGGGGCCAGTTGGACCTAAAGTAGGAGAACAAAGAGCCTGAAGAGAAGAGAGAGGACTTGAGAACCAGACAGATGTGTCCATTTATTAACAAGGAAGCACTTAGAGGGTCCCTGTGTATAATTTGCTGACTGGCAATGCAAAAAATCATTAATGAAACAGCCAATATTTGCTAGTGATGTAGAATATATAGTTATTATACTAGGGAGGAGAATAGAGTGATGACCAAATCCATCTGGTGTCTGGCAGCATGGAGCACTGTAACAATACCACCTGGTGGCTGGAGAACCTCAGAAAACTAGATCCATCAGGGTTGTTACTGTCATCACCAGCAAGTTGAGTTGGGTTTTTCATAGTTTCAATGAATAAGATTCACAAAAGATGAAGCAGCATTCTCCAGGTTAACATTTAAACACTCTCTTCAGTGTCTAAGTGGTGTCTCCCTAGGGAAACTCTCTGAGGAAGCCACACTAGTTTCTAGCTCCATGGTGAATGCACATTGTTCAAGGATACTAAGTAACTGATCTTCTGTTCTCCCATGTCATCTTCTGGGATCTTTCCCCCTGTGCTTCCAATGTCCCTACTACAATGTTCCTACCAATTGAGATGTGCCCATCAGGGGCCTCAGGACAAAACTTAGTACTTTTAGAATTTCAACATTTTCTGACTTTTTAAGATTTTTATCTGATAAACTTTTATCATACATTGAAATGCATGTGACTTGTTTCTCATTAACAGTATGATGGTTTATACCATCTTCATTGGTTAGTCCACTTGCAAACATGAGCATGGCCTCAAATCTTTGCCAAACATTTGTTAAAGTGTTTGTATTAATACAGGCTTTATAGTAACCTGTATCCTGGCTTCTTTCAGAAAGCTCTGGATTTCAAGCCTCTTTAAACTGCATTTAGCATAGAACTTTACAACAATTTATAACTGTTCTTCATGAATCATGATCCCTTGGTCAAAATATTTCATTACAGATGTCATCCTAGGGAACATTAATAGCCCAAACTTCACTTTTGACAAGTTGAAATCTCAACTGGTGTGTGGAGAGTTGTACATGGACAATGGAATTTGTCTAGTTTTCCAGTAACAAATTTAAGCTACTGATACAAAATCATTATAGAATAGTCAGAAAATACATGCATAATTATCCATATTTTCTTTTTTGAAAAAATTATGCATAATAAATACTGGATTTATTTCAGAAATACTGAATTTGGCTTTCTTCAGTGGTTTCTCTGATAGGGGCATTTGCCAAAGTATCTGATCCAAAATATCTATAGTGCTGAGGTTGGAAACATGCATTTACATCGTGCTGCTTCTAAAAAAATCTAGGCTCACATGTTATACAAATTCTTGCCTCTACTTCAGTTCTTTTGGTTTGTTTTAGCTTGTTTCAGCATAAAACCAACAAGAAATCTAAAATAAGGTAGTTTTGAGATTCATTAATTTCTTGCTGAATCCATTCAATGAATGTAAATTCAAGATCTTCATTGTTAATTTTTTAAAATTAGAATATTACAATTACATATAGTAACTGGCTTACACCCCCTCCAATCATACATGCATTGAATTTGATTTCAGTTCTAATCTTCCCACTTGTCCCTCCCTTGGCCCCTGCTATTCTCCTTCCTTTACACTACTGGTCTTTCTTTCATTCATTTTTTAATTTATTTTTTATACATATATAAATATTAAGGTAAAATTTTATGTGATGAATATATATATATATATATATATATATATATATATATATATATACACACAGAGACACACACACACACCACATATGTGTGGTGTGTGTGTGTTTCTGTGTGTCTGTGTGTGTTTGTATAAAACTTGTACAATTATATTGCAAACTCTTAAATATTTAATTATGTGGCAGTATATTGATATGTTATTTAGGATTTTTAATAATCAGTCATGTATGACACTTTGTGTACTTCTTGAATATAGAATGAGAGTTATTTCAAGTATGGTATTTAAAATATAAAATATAGTGTATATATATATTAGGATTTTTTAAAAATTCTATTAAAACTTTATAAGATAAATTAATACCTTGGACACATGTTGAAGAAGGGCATGCCTAAAGATAAATCATGTCTTTTCTCTTTGAAACAGGTAAGATCTTTCATCTTCTGGAAATCTCTTTAATTTCTCATAAACCATCTCAGGTCTTTAACTGTGGCTTTGCCTGTTAGCTGCATGTCTCACCTGTAAGGTCCTGGCACTCCTTTAGTCAGCAGATGTCCACTGGATTTCCCTCCCAACCCAAGTGCTCCATCTTGCTCCTGTATAATGCAAAGGCCCGGATCATTCCTCACCTGTCACTAGGTGATTCCTTGCCCGCTGCTTTTCCCTATCTCTGAATTGCAGTGCCCTAATTGTTTTCTGCCTATCATGCTGCCCTAATTTTTAACAGCTTATTTTACTGTCCTGTTTCTTCGGATCCATATTCTTTTCCCCTTCATCCATCTTTTCATTTGAAGGTATAGGTGCATGGACAGATTTATTTTGGGATCAAAAATAGAAAAGAACATAAAATGCTAGCAAGGACACAAGGAAACACAAGATGATGTACCTTCCCTCTGTGCTCTTTTCTACATTTCTCTGATCATATTACTTAAACAAACATGCTAATCTTAAGGCACAAGATCTTTAGAGATCTTTAGAATATGGAAGCAAACTCTGAAGAACAAAGTGAAAAAAAAATAAGAGATATGCTTTTTAAACATGTTATAGGCTTAAAAAGTTACAGTATCAAAAATCGATTCACTGTATTTTCCATTATTTCTCTAAGGCTAATGCAGATTAACTGATTTAAATATTATAAATATGACTTTTCTTAAAGTTCAACATCAGATGTTTTAAAAATAATTATATAGTCATCAACAGTTCTTTTAAAAATTGCCATTGAATAAAATGACAAATTTGAGTGGTAAGGACACTTTCAGTAGAAAGAACTATAAATCTACTAAATTTAAGTTCTAAAATTTTGGATCTAGAATTTAGATTTAATAAGATTAGTGATTTTTTATCATATTCAGGAAAATGATGTTTCTAGGTAGAAGGAGGTTTGTTCAAGTTACATGAGAAATTTAGTACAAGGAAAAGGCCTTTAGAGCATCCTAATTTCAGAATGTATACTTTGGAATAAAGTTCTTGGTTGGACTTTGTTCTCCATCTATGTGATTGACATCCATGAACACAAACAAAAATAAACATCAATATCACAGTCAATATGAATGTTTTGCTTATTCCCTATTATATCTTAATATCTGGCTGATATTTTTTGAACCGTGAGATCATTCTTAATACACTGACATAATCTTACCCACTATTCCACACTCTTGTTCTGTAAACCTGTTCTGTGAAGGGCCGGTTGTGCATATCTCAGGCTGTGCCTTTTCTATGTCTCTGCTGTGTCTACTCAACTGAGCCACCATAGCTCTGAAGAGGCCACGGAAAACACCAGAACAAGTGTGTATGTCTATGTTCCAAATGGACTATAGAGACTGAAATTTTCAACTTCATGTCATTTCCATTTGTTGCAAAGTATTATTCTCTTTTTTATTTCATCTAACATTTAAGTATGCAAATTCATTCTTAGCTTATGTACTATATACAAAGGTTGGTCAGGGATCAGATTGATCCATGGCTTTGTTTTTTTTTTTTTTTTCTACATGCAAAACAATCATATTGGTGAATAGAGGGGTATGGTTAGAAATCTCAGTAGGGTCTTTTATCAAAAATAATATCTTTCTACAAATTTAAGACACATTTTTTTTATTGGTAAGTAGGTAGACTATGGATGAGGGAGACTCACTCATGTAGCACACAGGATACCCCAGGCATTTTTTAGATACATTGTAGGCAAGCAAGCCTATATAGTTACCATAATCTGTAAGGTAGGAAGGCTAATAAAAAGGGGCTAATTAATGCTATGGTTTAAGTGTCCTTATTTTAGGAGAAAACTAGCTATGGAAGGGCAGGGTGACTTTGCTACATAAATGAGCTCTTCTGCATAGCATAGCTTGTTCCCCCCCACTCTCTTGTTCTCTTTCTCTCTCCCTCCTCTCCATGTGATACCCTCATCAGGCTAACAACAGCAATAAGTCCTTCACCAATCCTTTCCTCTCTGATCTTGGACTTTCCAGCCTCCAGAACTATGAGAAATACAATTTCCACTCTTTGTAAACTCCCTAGTATTCTGTTATAGCAACACAAAATGAATTAAAGACAACTCACTCATCCAAAAACACACAAGTATTAGTTGGTTGACCCAAGAGTTCTAGTGTATTCTGAAGCCCAAGTTCTTTCCACTTAACCACATTACAACAAAGTTCATGTTAAATAAATAAAATATATGCAATTTGATTTCCCAGTAATGTATGATCGTCCTTCAAACAAGCTGAGATCGATTAGTGGTGACAGCATTTCAGATACCATTATGAGAAGGGCTGCTGAGAAATTCCCCTGGAAAGAATATAAAAGCTCAGGGAAAAGGATGAAAGGACGCACTTAGGCAAATCACCTCCATAAAGCTTGACTTGTCCTTTTATGTTCAAGTAGCTGAATACTGCAGGGTGGTCTGAGTGCAAAACTGCTGCTGACCCCAGTTGAAAAGCTCTGTTTAGAATGAAGGAATCCTCTGCACTTCTGCAAGGCCCTGTTTATGAAAGCAGAGATCGCTGTTTTAGGAAACGGCAAAAACTTGCATTTCCTTAGATTTGCTGGCTCTGCAAAACATTGTGCACAGCTGTACTCAAATCCATTAGCTCAACCTTTCAAAAATTCTCTCACAGAAATTGCTTAGAGGTACAAGGGCTGACAGTTGCTATGCGTTTTGAGAGCTTTACCTGCCGGAAGCCGGCTCAGCAATCCTTTGCTTAATTGGTCTGTAGAGACTGGTCATTTTAGAGAGAGAAGTTCCACACCTCAGAGAGAATGACATCTACCTTAGCTCATAATCAACTAATTTAGAGAATGGGAATAGGGCTAACTCTGGGGTTCACTTACCCTCCGCCCTCTGTTGAGATGGGTGTGAGGGCTGCACAAAGAACATCATGCGATGTAAGATTAGGCAGACCTTGCAAACAGAGTAAAACAGTTTTCAAAGTACATAAAAGCCATCACCTTAAATCTAGGCAGTCACCTCTGATCACATCCAAATTTTAAAATTCAAAACTGAATATCTGATTTGGATTGCAAGTTACTGAATTGTGGTATTCGACTCTTAGTCATAGTGTTGTTTATCACACAGGGTGATTTTCCTAAAATCAATGAATTCTAATGGTAAAAAATGATCAAATGGACAGAGCAGCTGGACCTTGGATGATAAGGGTGTGCCAGACAGTGCTTAGGGAACAGAAAAGAAAAAGACACTCTTATTCTCTCATCCTGTACTAAGAAGGTGTTTAGCCTACTGGTTAAAAGCTTACAGCATGGTACATGAGAGCACTGAGCCAGGTCCCTCTCCTGCCACCTCCTAACAATGTATCTTTGGGCAATTTAAACAATTTGTACTTCTATTTCTTTAGCTTAAGAATCAAATGCAATTGAACTTTCTTTCATCCTTATCCTTAAACCTTTAAAATGTAACATTTAAATCTTACTATTTTGAATTAAAACTAAAAGATTACTTCAAAGCATCCTGGTAGCAAATCATTAAGATATGCCAAGATGATTGATACAATTATAATTTCTCTTGAAAGTTATAAAAAGTCCCTATCCCTCACTAGATTAATGAGTCAAAAATCATTACACTATTCACTCTTATCTTTCAAGGAATACTTTCTTTGAAAAATACAATCGATATAAATGAAAAACTTTCATAAAAATAAATACCAATGAGAACTGTGTAAAATGTGTAACTGATTGTTTACTTCAATTCTCATTTCAGAAAATATTATTAAAGCAAGTTAAAGCCATAAAAAGACACTCAGAGAGCTAAGTCATGGTCTTTATAAATTGAACTGGAACCATTAAAAATTGATATGGCCAGATATATTTATGAATTTATAGCACATAATAGCATAATGATGACCATCATTTCAGATTAATGATGTAGCCAAAACTAATGCAATATAATAGAGCAAATAAAAAATGGGAAAACTGAGGACATTTACTTTTAAGCTGGACATCTGAGCATTTAAAAGGGAGAACAGGTGGCTTAGAAAAATAGCTGGGATATTGCTTAATTAGCATATAAGCTTCTTTATATTTCATCATATTTAAAAATAAGAATGATTCAGAGTTATAACATAATATTCTACAGTTTGATTTAAATTCTACAGAAAAATTATATCTGATGTTATCAGATATAAAATCATGTTATTAAAAAATAAACAAGCTCAAAACTATATTTTCAAATTTACTTAATAATTTAATAAGTGGTTCCCATTAGAAATTCTTAAATGAGTGATAGAATGTCTTAATGAACATTATATTTAGATTAAAATATTAACAAACCATTAATCCTTGCAAAGCAAAAATTGTAAAAATGTGACATAGGCAGGGAAGGTTTTACTCAAAGTTATTGCAATGCAGGATAGAATGGGTGGATACAAGCAAGTCATCTGCATTTTCTACTTGGCCTTATCAATAGGAAAAGCAAGCTTCATAACTGCAGGTAGTTTTACAGCTCAGAAGAGGGGACCCACTCATGTTAGACTCCTCCACTCCCATAGAGACCAGTCTGTGAGTGTGTCCTCTCCTTGGTGATTATGGGTCTCTGAGATAAACAATCTTACCTTGTAAAACTGGCAGGAGACTTTTATAAAGACTTACATCTCCAAGGACCAGAGTCAGAATTCACAGCTGTTAAGTATTCTAAGGAAAAAAATGTTTCAAGGAAAGGGAGGTGGGACACTGTCAGAAGCTACTCTTAAGTTTGTTCAAACTGAGGAAAACATGAAGCCCTTATTTATAGTTCCCATAGTAAGAAAGTGACAATTTTTTCTTCAGGAATCCCTTTTTGCTCAAGAGATAGGTACACTGTTAGGAAAGAGACTGTAAATTATAAATTGATAGAAACCCTGAATCGCATCAGAGAATGAAAGAAGACAGAAGTGCAGTTTGTAAAGAAGGCTTATCAGAGACAGGTTCATATGGCCTCCAGAGGTCAGTTCTGAATGCAAAGGCACTAGTAGCTCAGTAAATTACAGTAATTCATGGCTAAGAAGATGAAAAATATTGGAGGCAGTAGATAAAGCAGAGATGGGTAAATGTGAAAGTAGATCTGAAAGTTAAGCATTCCATTATCGTCAAATCCCCTTGGAATGATTTTCGTGTTTAAATAATGGTAGTTATTATTAAAATTTGTGACTTTTTAGGAAATTCTATGGGTCACAATCATCCATGGAATTTTCCAGACCTTAGTTGATCATTTACTTATTGAGAAGCATTTAATGTTGTAATGACTGAAATGTCACTTTTGTCAGCTTCTCTTTCTGGACCTCCCACTGGCTTCTCACCACCCCAACCCTAGAATTTGTGAGAGCTGGAGTGAAAAAGAAGTTTCCAAGTACCATGTAAGTGCACTTGTCAAATTCCCACAGTGAATCTGCTTCCCAAACTAGCTGCAAACTAGCTGCATGATATTTGGGATTTGCAGTGACCCAGACTTACCTTGGATGTCTGAACTAGGATGTCTTAGTTTAAGCCAAAGAGTTACTTATCTTTTTCAGATCTCCCAAAGAAACCAGGCAAGTCACCTTTTCCAATTCAGAATTTGAGAACAACAGCTTTAGCCCATCTAATCCCTTTGAACCATGGAGAAAAAAGTAACTAAGAACTGGGGACTGGAAGGAAATGTTTCTTGTGCTCAAATCAAATTCCCTTAAGACACTCGAGATTCTAACAGGAAGTGAACTCACTGTTAGGAGCTCAGCAATACTATCTTCTAACAGAGACACTATGTGAAGGGTCATTAAAGGAACACTGGAAATCCTTTAAAAAGATGTTCAAGGCATTATATAATCTCTGTTCTATCCTTCAACTTAGATGATCCCTGATCTTTGACTGTACTCTGTCAGATCCTTAATCCTTCACAGCCAAAGCCAATTGACCTTCTGATAATGAATTGGACTACAAGAAGTTTAATAAACTGTAATGCTCAGGAAGGTCAATCTGTAGGTTACAAGAGGAACACCGCTACTAAAATGTATGTACTCTATTACTTTGCACAAATAAGCTCACATTAATAAAATTAGAGTGGAAAAAGGTATAAAGTCAGTTATACTAGAGATTATTTTCCTTTTAATATAAAAAATAATGAAGGTGATATGTCCCAAGTGAGAATATTTTCTGAAAATGTTTAAACTCAATATTTTTATATTTTATTATTTTCAGATATTCCTTTACCAACCCTAAGCAAGCTTGTAGAATTCTGGTAATCTATGTGTTTTATAACTACGCTAATCAAGCTATGTTTTATAAGCCAAGTACAGTGCTATTAAAGAAATTAAATATTTAGAATTGCATGTAAGTGTAAAATAATCATTTTTTTCTATTAAAGTTAAGAATAAAAAATTAAGCTTATATATATATTAATTTCATTTTGCTAATAAGTTTTTACTGTGCATTAAAAAAGTGTTATGGCATGATAGGTTAGAGAAAAAATGGATATTTCAAGATGTTTTGGCTGGGGGTATATATCTGTGGTAGATTATTAATCTAGCATCTGTGAGGATTTAATCCCCTCACTAGGAGGAAAAAAGGTACTTGAAAAAGATATTTCTCTATTCCCGATGAGGTGGTGCACACCTGTAATCCCAGCAATTTGGGAGAATAAGGCAGGAGAATCTCAAGTTCAAAGTCAGCCTCAACAATTTAATGAGGCACTTAGCCAGTGAGACTCTGTCTCTAAATAAAGTATATATATATATATAAGATGGAGATGTGGCTCAGTGGTTAAGCACCCCTTGGTTCAATCCTCACTACCAAAACAAACAAAAACACACCACATTTCTCTATAGAATGCTATGTAAAATGCTAGAGAAACTCCAGCTTAAATAAAAAGAAACAAGTTTATTTGCTGCATGACACTTCAGAGCCTTTAAAATTGAAATGTACAGTGTTAAAGCTCCAGGTGAAGTGGAGAACAAATTGTTCCCAAATGTTTTTTAACACAGATTTTTTTTTTCCTTACACATCACATGATCTCATGGAACTAGAATTACTCAGAACACAGGGGAATTACTCTTTCAGCAATAATGGACAGATGCCTGGAAAAGGGAAATTTAGTTGATACATAGATATGCAATAATCATCTTCCAGACATTTCCTAAGTAATTCATTTTCTAAGAGAATAAACTACATACTGCTAAAGATTCTATTCCATTAACTAATCCAGGAGTCAGATATATATATATATATATACATTTTTTAAAAACCTGGTTTCTCTATTCCTTTAAATTCAGTGAATTATTGTGGACTGACTATGCTATTTTCTAATCTGAAACAACATGTATTCCAAGATCAGCAATTGAAGCAATAACCTCCCTCACTCCTTCCCTAAGGCCCCATTCTTAATGTAAACTATTCTGGGTTTTACTTCAAGGCAGTTTTATGTGCAAAATATTTGTAAATGTAGTTTCTTTGTCTTTTAGAGCTTTCAAGAATTCTAGAATATGATAAATTGCATATTTTTTTTCATGAAGAGACTAGAAACAAACTGACTTTAATATATTTCATACATTTACTAAAATTGAAATAAAGACGCTACATTATGCAAGCAAAAGTTGAAGCACTGAAGGGCCAGAAGGTACTTTTCATCTCAGAACAATTCTCTAGAGCACCTGCTTGTTTATTTTGTTCATCTTCCTGTTAACTCCCAGTGAACCAAAAAAACTTCACATTTCTACCTTAAGGCCTAGTTTTTTAGAGTTTACCATGATTCTTGCCAAGGTGATGCTGCCTTGGTCTATTCAGTTTACTATAATAAAGTGCCATCGTTAGATATCTTATAAATATATATCTTATATATATCTTATAAATATATTACAGACTGGAAGCATGAGAGCAAGGTTATGGCCAGGTTCTGGTGAGGGCTCTTCTGGATTACAGACCTTTCTTATTCTGTTGTATTAGCATGTGATGGAAAGAAAACAAGAGTGTTTGCTGGACTTTCTTTGGTAAGGGCAGTAGTCAAATTTATGAAATTTCCGCACTCTTTACCTAATCACTTCCCAAAGTAATATCACTTTGGATATTAAGACTTCAACAGATGAATTTGGAGAAATATTTAATCCATTTTACTGATGAAATGTCAAATCTTTGAAATTATGACATTTGGGTACCAAGATAATTGTTTTAAAGAATACACAGAGAGAACAAATTTTCCAGAACACCTAAAATGGTCTGTGGCAAAATGTTAGTCATGGAATTTGACACATTTAATATGAGGAAAAAAATAAAGCATAAATAAAAGCAGGGAAATTGTGGTTAATATGCATTAAAAGTGAATGTTATCATTGTGTCTGTAACCCTCCAAGATTTAGTCGACCTGATAGATTATAGTACCCTGAGGTTATTTCACAAAAGAGCTTGAAGTGAAAATTAAAAGATGAACAGGATTGAGAAAATGAAGTTTCTGTTTGTGCCAGTCCTGAGGATTGAACCCAGGGCCTTCTGTATGCTAGACAAGCACTCTACCAACTGAGCTATATTCCCAGCCCCTGAGAAAATTAGTATTTTAAGCAGGGATAATACATGTCAAAGTATGGAGGAAATGGCATGTTTGAATGAATAAGGGAAGACTAAAACTTTCAAGAAGATTTATGACTGAATTTTTATATACATCCACATTGAATCAGTGAGAATTATGTATGTTTATTCCATAAGGGAAGCTAAAAATTAGAAGTAAGGACACTCTAGAATAATGAAATGGAAAACTACAAATGAAAACTAAAGGTGAAATTGTGGGATAAAACTGTAATAACACAAGAGGTGATAGTACAAAAATAAGAAAGGCATCCATTTTTTTAATATATATATATATATATATATATATATATATATATTTTTTTTTTTTTTTCAGTTGCAGTTGGACACAATACCTTTATTTTCACATGGTGTTGAGGATTGAACCCAGGTCCTCAAACGTGCTAGGTGAGTACTCTACAGCTGAGCCATAATCCTAACCCCAAGTCATCCATGTTTTAAAAATAAATATATCTCTAAAATCTTAAATTTAATAATTTTCTGTAAATATTTTAAGCAACATTGGGACAATTTATATTTCCTTCTTTCTTTTTTTTTTTTATTGGTTGTTCAAAACATTATAAAGCTCTTGACATATCATATTTCATACATTAGATTCAAGTTGGTTATGAACTCCCAATTTTACCCCAAATACAGATTGCAGAATCACATCAGTTACACATCCACATTTTTACATAATGCCCTATTAGTAACTGTTGTATTCTACTACGTTTCCTATCCTCTACTATCCCCCCTCC
>NW_026000108.1:26315195-26361624 GCF_001458135.2 Marmota marmota marmota | reverse complement strand
TCTGAGGGGCCCAGCCTGTACACCCCAGATCCACGTCAGCTCAGCATTGCCTAGTGATCTTGAGCAAACAGCATTTAGACAGTTTACGGCTCCCTATGCCCGCGCAGTTGAAGATGTCAGAGACTTGATCTCTCTGCGCCTGCCACCATGATACATCTCATCAATGTTATTCATGTTGCCCTTGCAGCTTCCTGGTATAAGCAAGTTCTTGGGATTATACAAACTGCTGCTTCTGTTTCCAGTCCAGATTTCTAGAAATGAAACCCTGCCGCTGTCGCCTCCCACGCTCACGAGCGCCGCGCTTGTCTGCGACCGTAGCAGAGCCGCCTTGGCCTCCGCAGCTCTTCAGCCCGGTGCCCGGCCCCAGGGGCCCAAGGGGCTGCCGCCGCAGCTCTCCGTCCCCCTCCTCCGGAGCACGGGTCCCCTGGCAGGGGGGTGCAGAACGACCCCAGAGCAGGCTCTGCCCGAAGGTGCAGCGGCGAACAGGCCACCGAGATGCTCGAGGCTGCAGTCCAGCCTTCGGAGGACAGGGCTCGGCACGCAGCCCAGCTCCAACCTCTAGGTGCAGCTACCGGACAGTGTATACACAGCCATCAAGACAGCAAGCAGAAAGCAAATGGCTCCTTGTTTCTTTTGTTTAACAATTATTGGATGAAGCATAGCCTTACTCTTTTCTAAGCAATGCTGAGAGCAACAAAAATTAACTAAGACACTTACTGTAAGAAATACCTACTCTGAAAAGGTGAGGCTCCATAATAATTGTATTAAATCAGTTTTCTATACTGTAAAAAAATGCCAGAGATCATCAAATTAAAAAGAGAAAAAGTATTTTGATTCATGACTTTAGAGATTTCATTACATGGTTGGTAGGCACTATTGCTTTGGACTAGTTAGCCCACAACTTTGTGTCAGGTAGCACAGCCTGGTGCACTGAGTAGTGGAGATGGAAACCAGGCAGCCAGGAAACAGAGAGAAGAGGGATGGGGATTCCAATATCCTCTTCAAAGACATGCTCCATTTCCCAAGTTCCACCACCTCCCATTGATGCCAGGGGCTGGCAACCAAACCTGTAATATATCGGCCTTGGGGGATGTCTAAATCATAACAACAACCAAACGGCCTATGTTATTATAGCTCCCTTCAAGACTGTTGCTTGCTATGTCTATTATACAAAACCAATAGTGTCGCAATAGTAATCCAATCACTTTCTAACCCTTTAACACTCACCTCAAAATCCCTTAATTCAAGCACTGAGTCCTAACACAATCATGCCCAATTTTTTTTTTTTTTTAAATTTTTTATTGTGGGTTGTTCAAAACGTTACAAATTTCTTGGCATATCATATTTGACACTTTGATTCAAGTGGGTTATGAACTCCCACCTTCACCCCATACACAGATTGCAGAATCACATCAGTTACACATCCATTGATTTACAAATTGCCATCCTAGTCATGCCCAATTTTCTACCTTGAGACACTTCTAAGGGCCTTGACAATGTACTATTGTTCTGCACTGTAGTGTTCTGATATACTACTCTGTGTTTCATCAACAGGTTTTTCTGTTGATTTTTTGGGGAGTAAAAAACTGATTGCTAATGAAGGAAGGTGGTAAGAACTTTCATTTATTCACTGAATTAATATTTACAGGGTGACTACACTATGCCAGGGTAGACAGAGTATGTTGAGGCAAATCTATTCTCTCATGAACAGACTGGAATTGAAAACTAATCATGAGAAAGTAAATAGGTATACAAAGAAGATGATTGTTACAAGTGCTAGAGAAAAAAAAATGAAAGGGAGTAATGAGACAGATTACTTATTGGGCCTAATCAGTATTTGTAGTACAGAAAGGGTTCTTTGGGGAGATGATATTTGAGAGGTAATAAAAGCCAAAGAATATTAAAATAAAACAAACAAATAAAAATATGCTGCAATTGCAGATTCTTTGTTTGATCAAAAAATCCTACTGTGATGTCAATGAAGCAGAAGGAGGAGAGGAAAAGGGAGAAGTAAAATACATTGCATGAATGTGCCAACTCCTTTATGAGCATTTTCCTTTTATACTTTGAACATCCCCTGGGAAGTAGTACTATTAGCATTCCCACCCCATAAAAGAGATGAAGGAAGTTGGTAGAGTTTAGTAATTAACAAAGTTACATAATTAGTGAATGGTGGAACTCATTCCCCAGTGCTGCCTAATTTAAAAGCCTACATTTCTATATACTGTAATCCCAAGATTTCATGGCCATGTGAAGAATTACTTCCCAGTCTATGATCATTGTTTTCAAGAAATATTCTAAGCTCTTTCTCTAGCCTCTGTAGGTTTTGCTTGATATGTTGAAGAAAGTGGAAATTTATTCAATTATTTGTTTCCTTAATTTGACCTGTAGATAGAGAAAATGTAAACACATTTTCAAAGACATTTCCTCCATTAAGAGTTTTGTTGTCACATATTCCTGACCAATTAAATATTTTTTTAAAAAAACATTTCAGTCATTCAGCTTTTGAAATTGACACCAAATGTAATTACCGGGAACACGGAATACCCCAATTCAGTTGACAAGATACATTTGCCATTCACAATGTGTGGTGGCTGTAGGGTGATTGAAAACTTCTGTCAGAGAAACTAGTAAACATTTTCTGGAAAACCTTTTTCAGTTTGCTTTTTTCTTACACTGAGAACTGACTGTTTATGGCAACTTCTGCCTTAGGGGCTGTGTGCAGCAGTTGTGTTCATTGATTAAAGAAACTAAAGACATATCAAGACAGAGTGAAACACAAATAAGGACTTTCAAAGGCATCTAATGATGAGATTTCTTCAGGGCACACACAGTATCTTAAGCTTCTAAACTTCCCATAAAAACATCTTTAAATAATCTCAACCTCATTTAATTTTTAGAAGGCATAATCACTCTTCACAAGTTGCAATAAAAGTGAAAGTATTCCAGGCCCATATTGAATAAAAGATACACTAGTAAGAATAAAGCAAAATTTTAATTTAGTTTTACAGATACACATAAATTGCAATGCCTTTGTTTTATCTAATCGTATAGAAGACTAAATTGACCCATTATTTAAAAATATGGGGACATGCATTCCTGCCCTTGAAAAGCTTGACTCTTAAGATTTACCAAGACATCAAACTGACCCTGGTGCCTCGTCCACATCACACGCTTGAAATAAGCATGCCATCTTGCATGCCTCCTGTTACCCCTGATGTTAATGTGACATTGTGATGTGAGCTGATGGAACAACTGGATTTAACTTTGTATCTTTTGTTCATTTGTTCATGTATTTCATCAATGCCCTCTTTATAGTCCCACAATAATAAAACTTGAAATATTTTCTATCTGAAATCCTATCTGAAAAATCAAAGACATTCGAATTGTACCTGTCCTGAAAGAAGAAATCTAAGAATTCTAGGACATGCATCTCTGACTTCTGTGATGGTCCTTAAACTTTGAAGAGGAATTGTGATCCATGGTGATTTTCATCTTCTAAACAGAAACAAATTTCTTTTAGGAGTTAGCATAAAGGTACAAAATCATAGAATGTTGAGCTTTGGGGCATGAGGGGGGTTATTACAGAATAGTGGAATAATCTATCTTCCTTTCATTGCTTCATGTAAAACAAAACCAAATACAGACACTCATCCAAAGTGTATCAGTTAGTTGAAGACAGGTAGGAAATCAGCAATCTACCACATAGGTTTCATCTTATAAGCAATGTCAGGAAGCAACAATTAGAGGGAAGTCAGTTAATGGAAAGGTCTAGGCAAATAAATGACATCAAGAAAATTGTGCTTTAGAAATACTGTACAAAACAATGACTTTTTTTAGAAATTGTAGGTAATATTTTCTATTGTATGGCTATTTTACAGGATACTCATACTTCTGATAAATGGTTTATATGATGGCAATTGGGGAGGGCTTAGGTTTTCTTGATGGAAACTGTGACACCGTCTTTTTCTGTTGCTATAATAAATTACCTAAGATTGGATAACTTATATAGAACAGAGAGTTTTTGGTTTGTGGTTATGGAGCCAGGGAAGCCTAAGAGCATGGAGCAACCATCTGCTTAGCACCTAGCTGAACCTCCTGCTGCATGTTGACATGGTGGAGAGGATCACAGGCCAGAGGCCACGAATATGATTAACATATGAATTTGAGGATTAAGTTTTCCAACATATGAACTTTAGGGAAACACATTCAAACTGTAGCCAACATTGAGTGCAATGGACAGAGAGTTTTCTAGAATACACAGTGGCAGGGAAGGAAGCTAGCCAAAGTGGAAGAGAATGACACAGAAATCATCCTCAAAGCATTGGACACCCATGTCACCATGGCCTGCTAGGGTTGCTTGCTTGATCATCACCATCACAATTGGGTAGGGGAGTACAAAGAGGCATCCTCAAATGATCACTTGGCTGCCAGCCTGTACTTCCCTGTTTTCTGTCATGTAGCAGAAGATGACACCTACTCTGGTTTCCAGAGGCAATTGCTCCTTCCCTAGAAATATTTCTTTCCCACTTGCTGGTGTTTATACCTAAAGCATCTTTGGTGAACAGGTGATAGCTAGAGCTTACAAATCAGTGAGACTCTGAGAGAGCTCACAGAGTATCAACCTTGATTCTTGCTACTGTAAGGAAAAATCATAGAACAAGATTCTCAACATCTCCTGAAGATTGCTTTATCATCTGAAACCCATCTTGATGAAACAAATACTCCATCTTCCTCCCTAAACCATTTTGCCTTTCTAGATACATCAGAGATGCTATGACTCTTCCTTTCCTCCATTTCAGAAGTTTAAGATCACCTTTGATTCTACATGCCTCTTTTCCCATTGGTAGATAATTTTTCTATATAATATATGGTTTTATAATTCTTCTTATATCAGGCTAATTTGCATTTCTCTTCTCAATGCCACACCCATAGTTAGTCTCTTCATTCACTCTCTTTTGTAGCCCCGTGCAAAATTTTCCAATTGATTAAATGTTTACCTATCTATTCTTGTCCCAATAAATTCACTGTGGTTGGCAGGACAAAAATCTCAAAACACAGTTGAACACATGCTAAGTTATCATGTAAGATGATCAAAAGCATGTCAACGATAATTAAATAAATCCATTACCTTTATCTGTCACTTGATACTCATCATGGTCCAACATAGAATTAACTCCATAAGCACTAGCTTTGCCCTTAAGCAAAGTGTCGACTAACATAATCTTATGCAAATTGAACCATGTTATGCCTCTTTCAACACTTATTTTTCATGAAAACCCCTCTTGGTTAGCAAACCATCATCCATTGGGATCACTTTAGACACTGGGCACATGACATGATATCTTTTTTTCCTCATCTAAAAAGCAAAGGAAACAACATCCATCTTACAAATGAATCAAGTAGCATCTTAACTTTGTGAATTATCAAATTTTGTGCTTTTGTATGAAATAGTGAAAAAAAAACTATTCTCTTTATCTTTTTTTTCCTATTACATATACCTTTACAAATAACAGTGGAAAAAAATGGTGTGGATTTTCAGAACATCAAATGATATAAGAATACAAAGAAGTAAAAGAGAAAATAAATGAAAAGAGAAACATAATTCTTGACTTCTCTGTCAATTAAAATGTTTTTCTTTACCTTTATATTTTGTATACACTTTTTTTATATATACTGGACAGACCTATAGTCTTATTACTTAAGGATTTGTAAAGCTCTTTTTTATTTAAATGTATTTAGATTTTGCAACATGATGATGTATTAATATAAAGTATTATGATTATTAAATAAAATATGTTTTAGAAGAAAAAATGGTTTCAATATGTCAGATATAGTCTATAGATCAATATGAATGCTAAGAATGAAATCATCTATAATATATTTCAGATTCTTTTTTAAGAAGTCTCAGGTGATAATTTGTGGGAGGTAGCATCATCAGAAATTTAATAGTAGTCATTTATGTTAAAAGAAAGGATTTATGATAGGTGTATTTTTATTCATGAAATAAGATAAATTGGAATTATCCATCATTACTGTCTAGAAGAATTTGGTTTATTATAATTTATTTTATAGAGTATTCTGTAGGAAATAGAGTTGGCTAGCTAACATTTTATTATTAGATTCACATCATTTTTATTCTGTAAGGATGAGCTGCCAAAAACTTAATGTTATGGAAGAGAGAGAGAGAACCAGAAGCTATTAAGGAAAAAAAACTTCTAATATTTGCTACTATTCTTGCCATTAAAGTCAAATTTTAAATATCATTGCAGAAAGCACAGAACTAAATTGTTTTCTTTGTGTTAGGAGTCATTTCATGATGCCAGATGTCAACATCAACAAAGTGCTTTTCATTCCTTTAATATCAGTAATGTACCTGAAATTCTGATAGAAACTGTGAACAAAAAGAGCAATGAATATAGAAATTAATTAGAATTTGAAAAAGTAAAAATTAATTAGAGTTTGACTGAAGGTCTATACCCAAGGAGACTTTGTTATAGTTATCTAGAAAAAAAAATACAACTATGCACAAACAGACCTACACACACAAACACACATAAACACTGAATCTGTAGTACATTCAAGATATGCACATTAGGCAATGCACTAGAACCTTTCTGATTCTGGTCACATAAAGTGAAATCTTCTAAAGAAAGAAAGTTAGAGATGGTCATTTTGAGCAAAAGGGATTTGATGTTCGATGACACAAGAATGTAGAAGCCCATGAGAGACTAAGAGATGAAATATATTTCAAATAGCTAAAGCTAAGCTGTGCTTTGGGAAAAGGGGGAGAAAAAGCAAACATGAACAGAACATTTGGAAATATTAATGCTGGAATAGATCTTAGAGTCTACTTCACCCTCATGATGTTACTTGCATGTCAATAGTGGAAAATGTTAGGGATGAAGTAGGGAAGCGGGAGACAAGTTGGGAAGCTACTGATAAAGTTTAATGAAGAATAATATCAAATAAAAATAGTACCACCATAGTGTAGATAACAATGTGGTGTGTTTGAGATATGTTTAGGAAGAACTGATAGGAATGGAAAAACACAATACTCTGTTTAGGCTGAGTCAGTAACAACATTCCTTAACACTAAATTTTCTGATAGTAATGGTGATAATATTACCTTGTTAACACTTTTACATTATTTATTAAAAACTTAGATATTTTCTTATATTAAGGATAATACTTCTTATATTATTCTTAATTGAGTATAGGGTGTGATTTAATCCTTGCACAGACAGTCTTAAAGAGAATAAATTGATTTCATTCTAAAAGTACAGTTATTAATGTATAATGAGTCAATAACTGTTGGAACCAGAATACAAGTACATGTCACATGTATAGAACTTCAGTTTGTTAGGTAGAACTTGACACAGATAACACCATTTTGAAACATATCAGTCTCCTCACAGTTACTCTCACAGACACAGCCTGACCTAAACCCCAGACACTACTCCACCATTATATAAAGAAAGGAAATTGTTACCTGGAACTGGAATCCTTAAAACACTTGTTTCCCCCTGGAACAGTGGCCACCTAAAAGAATAGAGGTGATGACCACAAGGACCCTTCCTTGACAACTCCCTAACTACAGCCTAACCACAAAAATCCCCCCATTCCCTCATGCCCCCAATAACTACCCACTGTAAGTGAAGAAGGGTGTCAGTCAGTCTCCACTGGGCCTGCTCCATAGGTTTGTCCTGAATATACCCGTATTTCTGTTGAGCTGCCTCACCTCTCTGTTTCCTCCATTCACTCCTTTCCTTACAAAATTCTCAGCTTTCATTTTATTGTCTCTGTACGTAAACATCATTCTACCATTTAAAATGAGTTTAAAATTCAAAGACTAAAAAAAAAAAATCACATTCTTACTTCTGTTTTTAATTTGCTGATCAATAAAATTCTATCTTGTTAGATTATATTTCCACAGTCTAACTTGGTACACAAATGTATTTATAAATATAGATTTCTGTCAAAACCCTCATGAAGTCATTCTTTTTGTTTATTTATTTTTTTTTTTTTTGGTCTCTGAAAATGCCTTTCCTTCTGTCTTAAAATTGTTGCCTTACAGACTTCTTTGACTGGTTTGAGTTTTTACTCTTATTCTTGTCTTATGATTCTTTCCCCCTTAAAATCAGAGAGACTTCAAAACACTGACATTCTTCAGTAGGTGACCTTCCCTCTGATGGGCATTGCCCTGAAACTTTCCTGGCATCCCCTGGCATCTTGAAGAACTTGACAACTTTAGAAGCAGTTATGTGGTACGCCAGTCATGATTCATTTGGCCAGAAATTCTGGTGTCAGATGTGATTAGGTGCAAGAGGGCAAAAATTCTCTGCCTTTACAGTTTGTGCTTTGGTATATTAACTAAAGAGCAAAATGTCAATAAATGATGTGACATATCTATTTTTATAACTTTGTCAAATTACAGACATATAGACTACTAATGTGATTAATAGAAATAAGTTCTTATAAATATTTTACCTTGAGTTCCTCTTGGGTTTCACTTTGTTCACATAATACAGTATTTGCATTATCTTATATAGGCACTGACATATCCTGGTAGTATATTAATTTTAATATGTGCATGAGCCATTACTGTTTTAGTCAGCTTTTTCACTGCTGTGAATAAAGGACCTGAGTAGCACAATTATAGAGGAGGAAGAGTCTCCTCTGAACCTTCTTGCATTTTGTCACACTTGAGCTTTTGGGGGACACCTTACATCCAAACCATAACAATTACCATACACTGGTAGAAGAACCCAGAAGGGGTGGCTACATGAAGACAAGCCCATCCACTCAATGGATCATTATATCTTGACTCAGTGGAAGCCAGTAGAGTGCTAAGGTATTTTCTAATAATTTTCATTTATTGCATCCTCAGTCCAAGTGTCTTTGTCACTCACCATGTGGATTTATGTACACCTTTTCCAGGTGCACATCACTCCTTTCCTCAAGCATCTAGATTATCAAGCTGTATATAGAAAAATAAATAAATAAATAAATTGTGGGGGGCTTGAAAATGTAACCCATAATAGAGAAGATGATCAAATCATCATTAAAAGTATATGTGTAAATGCTGATGGTAAGCACGTATTTACCATTCTCTGCTATTCCTATGAGGTCATATCCTTTAGATGACTCTTTCCATTCTTTCCTTCCTTGAGAGGATCTGGAATCAATCTGCCACATTCCTGAGACATGAAGTATCTGACAGATTGACATCCTTCCCTGGAGGCTGAGAACAAGACAAGATGGAAACTGGAGATGGGTGAGGAATGGGAAGGTACAGTAACAACATTTCAGGTGGAGAATGTACTGGAGGATCTCAAGGTTGGAAGTGTAGAAGTAGCATCAATACAGTGGGAATCAAGAGATGTGAAGGGCCATGCCAGTTATACAAGCTTATCCACTGTAGATGAGAGAAGAATCAATCTCCCTCCCTCTTAGACACTTTATTTTCCTCCTCTTTCTTCTCTCTTTAGAGGAAATATGGAATTATGATTTAGTTCCTACAATTTCAAAACAAAACTACTTGCAATTATATCCTAGTTCATTACTTCTTAGTGAATTTGGGTAGGGTATTACCTCCATTAGCCTCAATTTCCTTGTACATAAAATGGGCAGATTGATAGTATTTTATTCATAGAGCTGTTGCTATGATTAAATGATCAATAAGGGTAAATTATTAAAATAATGCCTGGCAATAAAAGCCATTATAAAAATAAAAATTACAGTTGAAACACTTGCTTCATATTATCTTTCTATTTGCTTGTCCAAGTTTTCATTTTTTCTCCTCCACTACATGTTTGCATTTGTGGTATATTCATTCAAAGTCTTTACAAGTCTGCTACCAAGACATCATCTCAGGTAGCAAGTCAGCTAGGGTCTTATACTTTTAAGACAATCAATGCCCAAAATAATGCATTCCCCAGGATCACAAATGACATAGTTGTGGCTGCCCTAGATAATCCCTATAAGTTGTGATTCTGAAGGCCTTGGAATTTCAGTCTTCTTATCTCTCACAAAACCCTGTCTTTATAACAGAAACTTCCATCTCTAACGTCTCCCCTCCCCAACACTTGGGGTGGCTATTTAACGTTTCTCCCAACTGGAACATTTTAGTGAGTGAAAGTGTACATTATTAGTAATTATATTGTCACAACTGGGACTATCAACAGTTCTGCTTTTATTATGAGAAGTCACTCTGGAATTAAGTCCCTGTCTTGAGATGTGTCCATTATACAATAAAAATGGTGGCTATAAAGGAAACCTAATGAACTCACTCATTCACCTAACTCATCAGATTGACTCTTCAGTGAGCTTCAAACCTGGAAGGAATGGAATACAGGGTATGCAAGCCTTATTTGGTAAAAATAAAAATTGGTTAAAAAACAACAACTTTGCAATTTAGAAATATGATAAAGTAGAGAAAGTAAGTGATAAGCTTTAAATAAGACAGTCTAAAGTCATTCTTCAGCTACTTCACACTGTAGCCTAGAGCACATCTAGGCTAGTGTTAGATCCCTCCGACTAAGATTTGTCTCTGAAGCTGGGCCTCTCCTTAAAGTACACTTTCAGGCATGTGTCCTGGAGACTCAGCCTTTGAGTTCTTTCCTAAGTGGGTTAACTAATTTGTATTTTACACAACACATTTTAGGTCAGGTCTGAGGGACTCAAATTGCTTTCCTCATTTAAACTGCCTTCAGGCATGTACTCATGTGTATTTCCTCATAAACTTACATTTTCCATAGCCTTATTTAAAGATCAAAAAAAAAAAGTAAAGAACTTTTGGTCTAAAATAATGATGAATTTTAAAATAAATGAAACAAAAGTTGTTCTATATAGTTTACTTGAACCATTCCAAATTGGACAAATGTGAAGTAAGATAACACAAATAAAAAACGGAGGAGAGGTAGTAACAGAATTTTGTTGATTTCTAAAATTACAATTCTTGTATCCTCTAAAACTCTAAAAGAAAAATATATGGAGTACCAGTTGAACAGGAAGGAAAGATGTTTTCAGGGTTACTGTGATTGGGGAGGGAGATTCCAACTCCGTGGAAACAAAAAGCAGCATGATTTTTAAACTCTTGGGTGAACTATAGGAAAAGGACTGGAGAAGATCATTCAATGTGTTTAGGTCATCTGAGTATTGTAACTGTTCCTTATTGAAGTCAGGCTCCTGTCTCCCTTTAAGAGACCAAGAGAATGGTGTCTGGTCTTTCCTTCTTTAAAAAAAAAATTGTGGTACCAGAAATATTAATCTCAGGGTCACTTAACCACTGAGTCATATTTCTAGTCCGATTTATTTTTTTTTATTTTGAAACGGGGTCTCTTGAGATCTAATTAAGTTGCTGAGGCTGTCTTTGAACTTGCAACCCTCCTTCCTCAGCTTCCTGAGGCACTGGGATTACAGGTGTGCACCACACCACACTGGCTGTGTGGTCTTTCTTGATGATTACTATTCAAAGATTTGGCTCCCAGGTTCTTGCAAAGGATCTTTCTGGATTGTAAAGGATTAAACTTTCAAGGAGCAGAGAAAGAATTTTTAATTGCAAGTTTTTTAAACTTAATGCCTTAAGAGAGGACAGGGGCTCTTTACTCAAGAACTTTCTGAGGTTTATTCATGTTGAGAGGAATGTTAAGTCCTTCTTGGTCAGTCATGTTGAGGGTGTTTAAACAGTAAGCCAAGGGTGGAGGGGAACATCACCTTTCCTTGTTTCTCTCATAGAATAGACAAGGAGCAGGGTTGGATGATAAAAAAAAAATACAAATAATCTTCTAATCACATAATTAAGCAATGATTTTTATTTCTATATTATTTTAACTACATCCATATTTTGTGTGTCCTAAAATAAAAGTTCCCAAATCAGTCTTTGCTCACCGTGTCTATATTCTTAGCTTCAGCTGTACCCTTTATTTTCCATTAACAGGGAACCTTTATTTCTGATCAAATGCAAAAACATAAAGATGAGCTCCAGGAAATCCTTCATAATAAAACCATTTATTTTTTGGCCAAAATAATATAACAGAAAAATATTTATAATTACAATGAGAAAAAAAAATGGTAACTACAAAAAAGGAAACTAGCATATTTTTCACAAAGGGGATATCAAAGATAAATTATCATATTGTTCTATATCTGGTTAAGTTTGACTCTAAACTAAATGATGGTTTTATTTCCATTTTGAGACTTCAGATGAGAATAGTAGAGTACAGTGGTATGCTTTCAAATTGCATAAAAATTAGTTCCTAGGACTAGTGAACCCTAATGTTATATTACAATGATCAAGTCATATTCCTGTTACACTTATGGCTATAAATAGTCAGCTTTAATAAAAGTAATTTCAAGTGTTTCAATTTCAAATTTACAATGTATCAGATATAAGACTCTGTCTTTTGTAATTTTATCCAGAGAAATAGAAACTATTTATTGAATACTTATTTTGTTTCCAGCACTGATAGAGGCCAATATGGGATATCAAATAATGGCAAATCTCAACATTACACTGATCTTTTCTTGTAAGTTTTAATTTATGCTTGAAAATTAAGACTAACACTCATTTATTCGATTTATTGAGTATCAAACTACAGAATCAGATGTTTGGGGTAGTTTGAGAGTCCATGTTTGGGAGTCAAATATGAGAGGCTTACATTCTAAATGGGTCAATATGATGAAAGGAACTAAGGTGCCACAGTAATACACACAATTGAGACTCAATCAATTATTGAGTTTCTAGCATTAATCAATCATTGTGCTAGGAGCAGAGAAATTAATATTAAGTGACTCCTACTTGCAAGAATCCTTTAATCTGAAAACAAAAAAGTCAGTATAATTTTATAATCTTAGGAATAGACATTCACAGGATACAGTCTTTACATGAAGACTAGAGGTATCTTTCCAGGCATGATAGTACATGCCTGTAATCCCAGCAACTTGGGAGGCTAAGGTAGGAGGATCACAGTTTGAGGCCAGCCTCAGGAACTTTGCAAGACCCTAAGCAACTTAGTGAGACCCTAACACAAAATACTTACTAATAAAAGGGTTGGGATGTGGCTCTCTTGGATTAGGCATAGAAAAGTGTGAGAGAATTTTCTGTGTTAATTTTTCACATAAAGTTTTAATGGGCATAATATTTTTTAGGTGACTAAAACAAGCATAAGTAAATAAATTGAAGTTTGAAACAACAAAACTTAGGATCAGCATGACTTCTAGGTACAAATTTTCCTTTGTTCATGGCTAAATGCCCATTAATTTCTATAGTGTGCCCTGCTTACTGGGCACTCAATTGGTATGTGATTAATGAATACCTGCATAAAGGCTGAATAAATGAGTGAAGTGACAGTATATACAAGAACTCTTAAGCCATGTTGTTATAATGTATCATTTGTGACTAAAATTTTGTAAGGGCCAAGACTGGAGAGAAAACTAGGAAACATAGCCCTGCTGTCATCATGTGTCTAGTAAGGAGTAATTTTAGGTTCGTATCAGCTTGGGACGGGGTCCAAAGCAGAGAAGGCATGACTGAATAGCTGGTTCTCGGGCGACTAAATTTCCATTCCATACATAAAGCAGGAAAACCTACATACTACACGAATGAAGACGTAGTTTCTTTTTCTTTTCCTTTTTTGTAGTACAAGGGACTGAACCCAGGGAAGCTCTACCACTGAGCTACAGCCACAATTCTTCTATATTTTATTTTGAGACAGTCTTGTTAGGCTGCCCAGGCTCACCTAAAACTTGTGATCCTCTTGCCTCAGCCTCCTGAATAGATGAAATTACAGGTATGTGCACCCCTGCACATTTTCCACACCTGGCAATGATGTGGATTCATTTGTTAGAAATATCATGTAGTTTCCACAGGAAAGAGGAAAGGGGATGGTCTGTGTATCAATGAACCAGGGTTGAATAATTTAGGGACAGTAGTGAGACAAGCCTGAGATGCTGAATAACAATAAATAGAGGTGGGGTTAGCAAGAAAAGCGGAGGATGGGAATGAACTCAGATATCCTGAATGGTTCAATTATTTAATGATCAAGAACTAAAAATACTTAAATTACAGATGATCAGTGCCAAAAGGAGGGACTTTGACTCAAATGCATTTCAATAGGAAACACGTATTAAGATTCTAAAGGGTGTGTTAAAAGAAGAGACTACTCAAACACTTATGATAACAACAGCTAAATTTATTTGGTATTTACCACATGACATGAATCCCTTTAATTATCTTATGCATATTAATTGCTCTCATTCTTGCCAAAACTCTAGAGAGCAAGTATTATTATTTCTTCCATTTTACTGATTAGGAAATTATTTAGTACAGATCTGATGAGCAATTATCCAAGGTCATACAGGTGGCAAGTTTTGGAGCTAAAGTTTGAACACAAGGAGTCTGGTTGAAAACACTTTATTTTTGATTACTGCTGTCCACTTCATGTGGAAGAAACTCTAAACAACCTTTGTATTTGTTAGTAAAAATTAAAATGTATAAAAATAAAAAGTGTTTCATTTCCCTCAATTAAAGCAATATTTTCTTCCTAAAATTGCAACCTGAAATACGCATTTCATTTCACTGTGTGGGTCCTACACCTTGGAAATTTTTAATCCTAATTAAGTTTCAGACATGTAGATACACACTCTGAATCATAATTTTTCTCTCTCTCTCTCTCTGTCTCTCTCTCTCTCTCTCACACACACACACATACACACACACACACACAAAAAAAAAAACCCTTTAATTTATTGCTAAAATGACCAATGCAATTTTATAAACATGGGAAATTGGGGCTACTAATAGTGGATTTCAGAATAACAATAGGTTTACCAGACCACCCCCTCACATAAAATATAGGTACATGGTGCTTTTGGAATTTACTCTCCTCTGTCACACACAGCAGTTGCTTGGGGTTATGTCAGTATATTATTACCAGCATTGCTGCAATGGCTGTAAGCATAAAGTGCACCTTGCTTTGCAATAAATTTTCCACACTCGGCAAGGAAGTCAGCAGTATACTTGAACTCAGACTGATGGCAAAAAGACTGGCTTTGTCAACTGTGACAATGACAGGCAGTAAAACTAGAGCAAAGCTGCAGCTCATGGTACATGACATTTTCTAAAACAAAGAAAAGAAAAAATGATAGAGTATTCAAAGACAACATTGAAAATGACATCTGGCACACCCTGCAACTCCAGAGATTAGCTGCTCCAATCTTTTCTGGCTTCTTCCTCTTATCTTTCAATTTCTATTCTCATTCATACTGTGGTGCTTAAAACATCAGTTCATGTTTGAGCACCTTCCCAAGAAACACAAATTACCCAGCTATACACACCTACAATTTTAAATCTACAATGTTGATATTCACTTTACATTCCATTTTACTCATAATATTAACATGTTGCCAGGCTATTCATTTTCTTCATGATTAGTAACTAAGAATGGCTAACTTTTCTAAACTGAAAAGAAAAAAAAATTCTATATTTAACATCATTGACCTTCACTGGATTAAATGTTACTTAATTAGAGAAAGTAATTAATAGGACAATTACTACCACATTATTAGTAAGGTAGTTTCTGCAGTTAAGTTTTTCATTTGAGAAAAAGGTGTTATTATTTTTAAGGGTAGTAAAATATATGTTTATAAAGCAAATGTATTATAAGGAAATCTGAATGGTCCTAATTAAAAAAAAAACTTATATTTAAAAAATGTTATAATCTTATTGCATTTTTTTGTTGCCCATTTACAAGGTGAAAATAATGTGAGCACATTTTATAAAATGTAAATACCATATGTATATGTAATTATCATATGTATTGTATATGCATATGTATATGATATTTAAGGCCATGCACTGATATTCCACGTTTTCCTTTATTGGGTACAAATGCGTATTACACTTTCCACATCCTTGAAGTGAAAAGGTTGTGTATTTCGCTTGGGATTAATGAAACCTGCTCATAAGGTTCAGCTTTCCCTGCTCTTCTCTTACAGTGGTCATGGTAGCACTTCTTTTTTTTTAAATTGGTTCTCAAAACATTACAATGATCTTGACATATCATATATCATACATTTGATTCAAATGGGGTATGAATTCTTATTTTTACCAGGTGTACAGATTGCAGGATCACAGCACTTCTTTATGGGACTCACCACAAGTCTGAGTACTCTATTGTTCTGGAGTCATTCCAGTGTGAACAGGAATAGTATGAGGAAGAAATGAACTTTGGTTTCAGTGTCACTGAGTTTCTAGTGTTGTTTATTACCAAAATATACTGTGTTCTATTCTGAAAAACAAACAAACAACAACAACAAAAAAGAACTCCAAAATCAATTGAATTTTGAATAAAAATTTTAGTATATCATTGTCATTTGCTCTGCATAGGAGTTAAATCTCATAAGTCATATATGACTGTCATTAATAATCGGGTTGATTAAAAACAAGGAACACATGCACACTGGAAAAACATTTAATGCTACATTTAACAATTAATTCAATATGTATATATCCTGATTAAGGAAAAAAAGTGTAATATCACATTGTACTTATTTGTTATTCAAGAAAATTAAAAAAAAAACACAAAGACACACACTACACAAAGATACACACACTAGTCACTTAGAATATCTAAGGAAAGGTTGACATCAACTTCAGTAAATGTTTTTTTTGAAGACAGAGGGAGAAACAGAAAATGAAGTAAGGTGCAATAAATAGTGAAAAGTTTCCTTTATGTGGTTTGGATATGAAGTGACCCCAAAGACTCATGTGCTGAAGACATGGTACCTAATGCAGTGGGGGCTAATAGGAAATGGTTGGATCATGAAGCTTTTAATCTCTTCTGTGGATTCATATGGTCTGTTTGGAAGTATTGGAAACTGTAGGAGATAGCACCTAATAGGGAGAAATAAGTCGCTGGGGACATGTCCTGGAGGGTATTTATTGTGCTTGGCTCACCTTCCCTTCTGCTTCCTGGTTGCCAGGAGGTGAGCAGCTTTCTCTCCAGACCCCACCACCATGATATTCTGCCTCACCTCAGGTCCAAAGCCATGGAGCCAGCTGACCATAGTCTGAAACCTTTGAAAGTATGAGTCAAAACAAACATTTTCTCCATTAAAGCTTTTTTCCTCAGGCAATTATCACAGTAACAAAAAGATAATATAGTTTTTAATCATATTTCCACAAATAGAAATTTTTATGCAGAACAAAATTCTCATTAATAACCTCAGATTGGGGGAACAGCCATTTTCATGGACATCCTCATTTCATCCTACTTATAACTAGGCCCTAAACCAGTACTTGGAAAATCTGGTAAAACATGAAAAGTGAATAACTGGGACAGCTCCCCACTTTCAGTCAAAGCTTGAGTGTTACACATTGGGTGAATGTAATAATTCAGAGCCCTAAAATTCATGTAGAAACAGTGTTTCTATTTAGAAACAGTATATATATTTAGTTCTAACTAAATAAAGAACCATTAGCTGAAATATATTTACAAATCCTCAAAATCAAAAGGAAATCACAGATTCTCATAAAGTATTACTCTGTAATACATTACCTCAGCTTAGTACTCCCCTCTCCCTAAGGTTCTCCAAAGTTTCAGAAAGAGTACATGGTCACAACATTCACAACCACAAAAGAGAAAGAGATTGGAAAGATAAGAAAGGTTCTATTATAAAGTGGGGGCTATTTTTGCAATAGAACCTTTCTTATCTTTCTTTATGAGAATCTGTGATTCACCCTATATGTGTGGATGGAGGGGATCATACATGATAACAAAGAATTCCAAGTAAGGAGGTAAGTAAAAGGTTGAATGAAACAAACACAAAAGCTACTTGGTCCTCTGGCAGTTATCACAGAATCAGAAAAATGTGTTCATTTGCTGTGTATCAAAGCAAATAGAAAACCAGGGAGGAGATTCCCAAGCTTTAGCAAATGGAATATGAAAACAAATTTGTGATAACTATTAAAATAAAACATACGGAGAGAAAAAAATAATAAATGTTAAGGAACAGAACAAAATAGTATAAATAAAAGGAAAGCATCCAGTCTGAAAGAAAATGTAATCTCACAGGGAAAAAAAAAAGAAAATTTTTGCAGATTTTATGTTCAATAATAACATAGTAAGAAAATTCATTCAGTAGGATGAAAATTTAAGGAATTGGATGGAAAGAAAAGATTTCACTATAATATAAAAACTGTGCCAAAATAATATAAGAAAAAAAATGTAAATGTTTAAATGAGAGTATAGACCATATGTAAGAAGGGAGAGGAAGGGACTATAAGGAAAAAGAAAACAATTTTAAAATAGCCTCAAACAACTCAAAACTTTTGGAGGTAAGAAAAGGCAGCTCATTGGAAGAACAATCAGCATCTCTGAAGTAGACACTTGGCAGGAAGTCATTCAGAAATAATATCTAAGAACAGTTCTAAAAATAAACAGCTTCAATAGAGGGGGACCAGGAAAAATTCAAAGCAAAGTTCTAAACACCAGAACATGTGATGTTCAAGTTTTTAACCAAGAATAAAGGACATATTTGGCAGAGGTCAGATGGGAAGAAAGAGGATAATAAATAAATAAACTAAAAATTTTAAAAAGAAAGAAGGAAAGAAACGAAGCATATATTCAGTGCCTCCAGGTTTCTTTGGAGGAACCCAATTACAATCACTCAACAGGAGAGCCAATAAAATTGTGAGGGCAAAAAATATCCAAGAAAATCATGTTTTAGCATTATCTTTCAAATGAAAACATAGGTATTGTCAAATTTAAAAGAACTCGAAGGCCCCTGCCAGCTCTTCCTTAATTAACAACAAAAGGCTCCAGATTTTGTTAAGAATTAAAACAGATCATGAGTTCTCTGAGTAAAAATGCAAAATGAAAAAATTTTTATTCATCTTAATATATTTGGATTAAGTTGCTTAGAAAAAGTAAGTAATATAGCCAGGGGCCAGTGTGCAATCCTGTAGCCCCAGCTAGTTAGGAGGCTAGAAGAGGAAAGATTGCTTAAGCCCAGAAGTTAGAAGCCATCCTGAACAAGAAAGCCAAAAAAGAGAAAGAAATAGAATTGAGAAAACCATGAGATTATTATGGTAAACTTAGTGCTTAGGTTGTGTAAGGAGAGAAAATGCAAATGACTCAAAATACAATGAAGCAAACAATGAGCACCATGACTTGGAAATAAAAGCAGAAGTGATATATTGTGCTAGTGAAATAGGGCACTATATTAGCTTAATTTTATATGTGGTTCATTTAAATGGTGGCCAATCCAAATGGAAATGTTCAGATTATTTGAAAGATTGAACAGAAGCTAATTCGGAATTAAAACTCAGCAACATAAAATTGAAAATTGAAACCTAGATAATCAATGTTATTTGAAGGAGAAAATACAAAAAATAAATAACAAATATTATATTTGTTTGTACTCAGAGGGTGTTTAGAGGAAAAGAGTTAGATATTTAATAAGAATAAAAGTTTCAGGAGAGGTTAAAAAGAAAAAAAAAGAAGGGAAAAGAAAACAGTATAGTTTAGTGCTTAACATTATAAAAGTAGAGGTTATCTCCTTAATGTATTTAATAACAGTTAATGCTACAAACACTGAATGCTAGTAAGTGAAGCAGAACATCTATGAGTAAGGTTTTAAGGGAAGCAAAAGAATAGAAATTAGATTATGTATAATTGTAGTAAAGCTGGAAAAGAAATTAGAGTGTTAAAAGAATCACCAGGCACACATTCTGAAAATCAAACCTAAGGGGACACAAAAGTAAGGCCACAAATCTTTAAGATAAATCTACAAGACAGACAATGGGTCTTGAGTTAAAATATTTGATTGGAGCCAACCTGAGTTCTCCCTGTCAAAAAATTACAGTTTCTATGAAGAATATATAGCTATTTTGTTGCTTAATCAATATTTAAATATCATTCTGGATCCAGAGAAGTGAAAATATATTTTTTTAAAAGAACAAAGATAAAGATTTACACATCCCAATTAAGACCTCTTACAAAGCTATAACAATTGAAGTGATAGGATAATGGCATGAATTGATAGGTAGATAAATAAAATAGAATAAAGAGTCTAGAATTTTACCTTCCCAATGATGGTTAGTTCATTTTTAATAGGGATGTAAAGATATCTCCAAGGGGGAAAATAGAGTCTCCTCAGTGAACATTTCTAGATCAACTGAATATCTACGTACAAGAGAATTAAATTCGCTTGTTTATGCTGTTTATAAAAATAAACTTAGAATGGATTGGATATTTAAATGCTTGTGCAAAAGTGTAAACTTATTGAAGGAAATATAGAAGTCCTAGAATTAGATAATGGTTTCTCAGATATGACATCAAAGGGACTAACAACAACAACAAAAAAAGATACAACTTGGACTTCACAAAAGTTAAAAACTTTTGTACATCAAAGAACACTATTAAGAACATGAAAAACAACCCACAGAATGGGAGAGAATATTTGTAAATGATATATCCAGTGAAGGATTATTTGATCAATTATGAAGATCTCTTAACAACTCACCAAAACAGAATAACCAATTTGAAAATAAGAAACTCATGTTAGTTTTTCTGCAAATAAAATATTTTATATACAAATGGTTGATAAGCACCTGAATAAATGTTAACATAATTAGTTAATAGGCAAATGCAAATCAAAACTGCAAGGAGATGACACTTCACAATCATAATCATAGCCATAAACAAAAAGACAGATAAGAACAAGTCTTGGAAACCTTATAAACTTTTGGATAAATTTAATAAGGTGTTTTCATCTTGAAAATAATTTAACATATACTGAAAATGCTAAACATGGACTTAACACATGACCCAGAAATTCAATTCCTAAAACCCAATAGCAATAAAAATGAATCAACACAAAAATTTGTATATGAATGATTAAAAGAATATTATTCGTAAAAGCCAAAAGAAGAGACACCTAAATATCTATCAGTAACTGAATTAATAATATTTATTCATATAATGGTTTATTATTAGATAATAAAATAATATGAAATACCAGTACATGCTCCCTTTTGGATGAACACTAAATACATTATGCTAATTCAAAAGACTCAGTCACAAAAGATCATATATTATTGCATTTGTGTGCAATATCCAGAATAAGTGAGTGCATAGAAACAAAAAGTATTTTGCTATTTTGCCTAGAGCTGGGTTAATAGAGACAAGTTGGTGTGGAGAATGGGAATAAAGAATAACTGCTATCTATAGAGAACTTCTTTTCCAAGTGTTTAGACACTCCAGTATTGATTGTGGTGATGGATATACAACAGTGTGAATATATGATAAAACTCTTACCTGTCTGTACACTTGAGTACATTTTATTATACGCTTTCTATATTTCAATAAAACTATAAAAAATCATTCTGTTATTCAAAATAATTTTTAAATAGTCTATATTGTCTTATGGCTTTTTATCTATCTGTTTCTTCACTCTGTACATATACATGTATGCATGGATACATTTAACTAACTTAGTAAACTGCTCATTAGTATTAATTCCTATTTTTAGCCAACAGTTCTTATAAGCTTTAATGATATGGCCCATTAGCCTTCTTAGGTGAAATGTATTAAATATATTAACCTATATATATTTTTTAATTTTATTATTTCTATGCCATTGAGTTCTTAACTAGAATTCATATGGAAATTGAGGAACAAACAAGGAAAGAAAAAAAAACATATTCAATATCATGAAGTAATTATAACTTGATCTGCAATTCTGTATAAATAAAACCCTGGAGGTATTTAAGAGTTCCTCTAGAGGAACCAGGTCTGCAGGTAGCTGATTTCAAATGTACACAGTAGTAATTCTCAAGCAAAGTTTATCTTGGAATATGGTGAAGCCTTTGGCAGTCACCACTGGAAGTATTAAAAGATGTTATTCACAACAAAACTTCATATATAATATTTTACTTGACAGATATAATACTTGACAAAAATAGAGATATTCATAGAAACTCTGCTTAACAAGCAATGATTTATGAAGATATCAATGTTCATTTAAAAACACTATAAGATTCAATGAAAAACTTAGGAGAAAACACCACAACAGTATATCAATCTGCATGTATGGTTATTTTTAAAGTCAAATTAGTTGTCCTATTAGTAATTACTAAGTTTCTAATAGTAGTAAACCATAAATTCGCTACAAGCAAAATGGAATATTTAACCTAATTTTCTTTCAGTGGCTTTCTTTTTTTAAACTATTTTCTTGCCTTTAGTTTCCTTCTATTTTCTCAGTTAATCAGTCCTTTGTGTTTTATTTTATTCAGTAAGAATGAATAGCATGTGCAGCTTAAACATAATTTATAACCTTTCTGAAGTAGCCATCTTACAATCATGTGGTGGCAATTAATCTGCAGATTATTAATGACCTGAATGCATAAAATCTTAATTAAAAATGTTCTTTGGCATAGAGAAATGAGAGTAATAAGAAACAGTAGAATTACAATAAAGTTTTAAAAATGAGTATTTTGGACTCTTTGCCATGGTTTTGTCATTAAAGGGAAAGAAAGAAACTAAGGCAAACTAAAGCATAATATTTTACAATGTGTCATATCTGTATATTTATACACATCCATCCATACTTTACATCCATGTGTAAAGCAAAAGTTATGTTGCAATTTCCTAATGTTATAGAGAAAAATGTATAAATGCCTGGAGAGAAACAGACTTTCTCCTCATTAGTTAAAATATATTGGGCTTAGCAACTGAGAACTTAAGAAAAAGAAAACACCGCCATAGTATTTCTATCTCATATATGAGTATTTCTAAAAACAACTGTTTTGACTCATTGTTTTATATTTAGTTTCCTCAAGGATATAAGTCATTTAGAATAGTTAGCATAGCATTCTGAATAACATTCTTATTGCAACTATTCCTATTTATTTTCTCTTTTGCAATTCCCTTTCAGTTAAAACCTACTTCATCCTACCCTCAAAACCACAGGACTAAGAATTTGTTTGTTTTTAAGAATTTAAAATTTTATTTTTTTGGCAAGGGACATTTATTTATTTATACACGGTGCTGAGAATCAAACCCTGTGCTTCACACATGCCAGGCAAATGTCCACCACTGAGTTACGACCCCAGCCCAAGGGTTCATTTTTAAAATTTAATTAAACTTATTTGTGATTATTCCCTACATTCTTATAAAAAGTATTCACCACTTTGAAAAAAAGAATCTAGAGTTTCTTAAGAAGTCAAATTAACCATGTTGTTCAAATCCTTGGTATGGAATCAGTCCTGGGGGCTGTACTAAGTCTTTGAGGAAATGGAAGCAACCTTCTTCTTGGAATAGAACTCATAGCCTATGGAAAGGTGGTCAAACACACATGTGAGAAGGAGTCAGTAGGAAAGATTCTAAATGGATTTAGTTTTGTAAGAGGTCAGTTTTGTCCACAGGACACAAGTTTTGAAATACTAAAGTAGTTTGTTTTTATCATCTCTGACTAAAACACTGTAGTGATGATAATAAAAGGTAAACAGTTTTAAAAACCCAACAGAAGAATTGTCTACATTGGAGATGTCATTTTCTACAGAAAAAAAATATATTAAAATTTTATTAACACAATTTTGAGCATAATAATATTTAAATATTTAATATCATAATTTACTCAGAGCCAAAATTTTCTTTCTTGAACTAGTTCCCTAGATAAATGTTTAGTCAACAGAGAAAATTTAAGTCAAGTTCTTCTTTAGAAAATTTCTTATTTATAGATGCATAATAACATTTAGACATTTTAAAAATAAATGAGTACCTAGTATAGCTTTAGAGATAGAATCTAAATGTTATTAAACAGTAATATGCAGAAGTTTTTATTTACCACAGGTTTTACTGACTCATATTGATAGTTGCAAATAGAATTAATTTTGATATTTTGAGCTGTAAATTCTTAGTTTTTCAAGACCAATGTGTCAACACAATCCTCAAATTAAATTTTATTATGTTTAAATAACCTTTCAAAGATAGTGGGTCTGAAAGAATAACTGGGATAAATGGTGACACTACTGTAATTTTCAATTCAGTTACCCATACATAAACGTTTAGGAAGTCTGATTTATAATCATAAGAAGTAATAAAATCAAGGAATTTCTAAACTTTGATATAGCCAAGGTCTCTTCCCTTGCTTAGAATAAAAGCTAAGGCAAATATTTGATTTACTTTCCTAATATGTAGATTTTTATTATCTGTCACTAATGTACCAATAACAGAAACATCTTAATGCTCAACATTATTTTCATCTGGTATCTTTGTCAGAGTTCTTTAGAGAAAGAGAATCAACAGAAGTACAAATACAAATATAAAAAGGGGATTTATTAGGTTGGCTTATGTGACCAGAAGATGGATAGTCTACAATGGCCATCTGTAGGCTGAAGAGGTAGAAGAACCAGTAGCTACACAGTCCAAAAGGCTGAAGCTCTAGAACAAGAGAGACCAGAGTTGCTACCTAGTCTGAGACCTAAGCTTCCTGGAAACTCCCTGGAGACAGGAAGAGACTGCTTTGGAAGAGTGAAGAAGGGAGAGTAGAGAGGATCACAGCAGCAGTCAAGAACCTGTTCAAGAAGATTCAAGCTTGCATCTACTAGGCTTTCTTGTTCTTCCAACTTTTATTCTATCCAAGACATCATCCTCTTGGACAGGGCTGCCCATGCTTTGAGAAGGTCTCCACTTCCATTGACTATTGTACACACTAATCATTCCTAGACACACCCTCATTGACACACCCAGAAGCTTCTTAATCATTGGAATCTCTTAATCCAATCAAGTTGACAATTCAAATTAGCCATTACATCTGGTTTATCAGTTTTTGCATCAGATTACCCTCCTGTACTTGTCCCTTTTCCACTATTCACATAATTGTCACTGACTTTCTCTCTGTTTTGGTAATCAGACATGTTGCTGTGGCTTATATCTTAAGTAGAAAGCTTCATATCAATCCAGTTCATTTTCCTTTCTATTTTCTTTCTCCTTTTTCCTTTTTCACTTTTTATTAAATGCTAACTCAGATATCCAAAGAAACCAGGCTATCTCAAAAACACTTAATTCTTTAGCATACATCCAAAGTCAGTTTGGAAAAAAGAACCCAGTAAAAGATACTATCTTCCTATGCAGGTTGTTAATTAGCACTGGAGATGCAGTAATCTGGACTTCAAATGATATTATTCTACAGAACATCCTCTTCATATTTCTTTTTTTAGAGAGAGAGAGAGAAAGAGAGAGAATTTTTTTAGTGTTTATTTTTCAGTTTTCGGTAGACACAACATCTTTATTTTATTTTTATGTGGTGCTGAGTATTGAACCCAGTGCCCCATGCATGCCAGGCGAGCATGTTACCACTTGAGCCACATCCCCAGCCCCTCTTCATATGTTTTTTAATTTACTTTAAAAGTTTCTTTTAAAAGCTAATATTTAAAATCCTTCTCTTTCAGAAACAGTTGAATTACATCAGAACATGACCCATGATGATTTTTTTCCTCCCTCTGAGAGATTTACAGGTGAAATCTTCCACAAGTGTCTCATGAAATTTGGCTCAGTAAGCCTGAGGTCTCTCAAGAGCCCACACTATCAACAGCAAATGGAATACTTATGGAGGAAAGAGGGAGGGAAGGAAAAAAAAGAACCAGTCTTTACATGCCTCTGAACCTTCATAGTTGAGATAACAGTTTAACAAAATGTGACCAGATGACAAAACTTAAGAGTATTTTGGACATTAAATTAACTTATATTATGCAACACTGTTCATTTAAAAACAGGCATGTATTATCCCTTTCATCATTAAAGTAGAATAGAGAACCAACACTCACACATCTTGCATGATTTTTAAGCTAAGTGGTCCACTGGTCCAGGAGTATTTCCACCCTTGAAAAAGATGCATTTTTATGGAATGAACTTTATCCTGACTGACTCAGAAAAACAAAATTAATATTATGGTACATCCATTCACATTTTGAAGATGCAGAAAGTAAAGAGCAATTAATTCAAGTGGTATATAAGTAACAGAAATATGACTAGAAATCAGGTTGTCTTATAATGCTTTACAATTTGGGAATGTAAAGAAAGAAAGTATAGTATAAATGTGTATAATTTACTCTAGATATACAAAATATGCTAATAGATCACAGAAGAACTGCAAATTTTATGTAAAACCATAAAGCAAACTTATAAAGTGACATGATGTAAAGCTATATATTTATCATTTCTCTTCAGAGTAAAGCATTAGAGCTGGATTATGGGGTAGTGCCTAGCAATCCTCTTCTGTACTCTTTCTTGCATATGAAAAAATATAATTATCATGGGACAAGTTACCTTTCTTCTAATTTCCCTTTGGTAGACCCCCATTGCCTAGACCAGTGGTTTATTGATAGTTGGTATTCAGTGTATCTTGGTAAATACATGATCAGGGGCATAAACTGCTTAACCAATCCATTCTATCCTGTTCTTGTAAAGTAATGAGCAGAAGAGTATCAAGAATGCTTAACAGAGCTTACCTTTCCTCAGAGTGTCTCTGTACACCTCCCCTGCAGGATTTCCCTTTACACTTCACCGCTCAGGTGGTCCAGGATGAAACTTACACATTTGCTTTGATTGCTAGATACAAGCTCAGAAAGACATCAGACATAATTACCTAAATTTTTTACCGGACTTATACTATATTACTTTACACTCAAGATATCATCAAAGGAAGAAAACAGACAACAAGCAGACTCTTTTTTAAAATTTTATTTAATAAATTCTTCATATGGTTGATTCATACATTAAGAGAGGGGAAAAAGTTATTAGTGATAAAAATTGGTGCTTATAACATGATGCAGTGTAGTAAATTCAGATAATAAAAATTTTTATATAAACAGTAATAAACACATTTCCTTGTGTGAGATTCTTTTGTCCAATGATAACAGTAATAATAACAGCAAAATAACACAGCAAAAATCTTTTAGAAGAAAATAAAATTTTGCTAAGCAACTTTATTTAGGACTCAGTATTCAAAAATATGTCATAAAATTACTGTCTTTTAGAATGGCATTTCTGCTTTTCAGTTTGTAATTTCTTATTATAATGTTGCTTTCAATCAGATATATGACATTTCATTAAAATAATAAGAATCATATATCTAGAAGCAAAACTTCCAATGATCCTCTTATTAACATATCATATACATTACCTTTCAATACTATTAAACATTAAATGGGATAAACATTTTAAGATCTTTCCTATTTGCCCTATATAAAAGAATTAGGTACTGGTGCAATTAAGCAAGGCAATTGTTAGCTGACTAAATAGATGAAACACATCCTAAATGAAATGAACTTTGTAAAACAGGTGTCCCAGTTTAATCAGCTTAAAGAACTCATCCAAAACCTTTTGCCAATCTCATCATTATCTAGCTTTGCAATCTGCATTATTTCGATACTGTAATAATATCTGTCTCTTGGGGGGTGAAGTTCATTAAAACTTTACAAGTTTTTATTGAGGGTTTTAAAAATGTTTCTAAATACTAGATCTCTGTTAATTTACAAAAGAAAAAGGCACAAACTGAGCATTTCCTTTAGAAAGGAAAAAAAATTCTGTAAAGATTGACAATCTTAGAAAGTTTTTAATTGATCAAGAGTAGATGGAGAACTAGAAAGATGCATATAGGAAATTAAAAGAAAAACTATGAAATACCAGTAAGCAGAGTGGTAATCAAGTTTGTGAAAATGAAATGCAAAGGTAAGCTACTAATGAAAAAAGAAGGGCTGTATTTCCTGTCTCTCTGCCTCCTCCGACCTGCTGTCTACTTTAACAAAACTCCTTTGCAGAACTTAAGCTCTTACAAGTTCTTAAGCTATTATACTTAACCTGAGTAGTGACCGTTTAATGACATTATTTGCATCACACCTAAGATCTATCAACAACCTGCTACTATGACCTCACAAGCTCTGCAATGAGTTATGAATATCTCTTGGTCATTTGATGGAGAGTTTCTCCTTTTACAATTCAACTTTGACAACTCTCCTGATTTTGTTAATAGGGCATAGTAGTTCTTAGTGAATGTGAGGTACTTTTAATTCATCATGTAATTCATTTGAAATGAAATTAATAAATAATAATTAAATTAACAATATTATTAATTAATGATTAATAATGATTAAATTAATTTAATTTACTGAAAGTTAAAATAATGAATTTTAGTGAACAACTATAATGTATCAAGCTCTGTGCTAGACTATGAGGGAGAAATTACGAGCAAGACATAAACCAGCAATTAGGTAGGTTAGGAGGGCAGAGGCATGAAACCACCATTTATACTTCAGTTTGAAAATAATCCGAGTTAGGCCTAGCAAAAAAGCTCTGGAAGCAAAAAAAATGGACATCTACTCCAATCACATATGTCAGATGACTCTTTTTGAAATACATAAATTGAGACCTATAATAGGAGGAACTTTGCAATAAAAAATAGAAGAAGAAATAAGATAAAGGACTTTACAGGTACAGTTCAATATGCAAAAATATATGAGACTTGAGAGTAAGAATTTTCCAGGTACTCAGTATGCCTATTATTTTGATCAGCTTACCATTACTATGAGAAAATACATGAGATAATCAACTTAAAAAGAGGAAAGGTTTATTTGACTCATAGTTTCAGAGGTTTCAGTCCATGGTCCCTTGTCCCCATTGTCTGTGTATGGGTCTATGTCATAACAGTACATCATGACAGAAGTTCTCCACAGAAGAAGTTTCACTTTATGACAGCCAGGAAGTGAATCAGAGAGAATGGGCAGAGGACCTTTGTGAGGGCATTTCCCAGTGGATAACTTACTCTCAGGAGGCCCCCCCAACAGGAAGAGTCCCCAACTTACCAATAGCTCCATAGATGGGTGATCGTGTTTTTAATGCATGGATTTAGGGGAAATGTTCAAGATCCAAACTGGTAGTATTATGGAATATAAAAAGAAGGTAAATAATAACTAATAGCTCTGAAATATAGCAAGAAGGCAAAGGATATGAGAAAATAGTGGGAGGAAAGAAAGATATGGCAGACATATGACTGGACTCTCAAAAACAAATTCAGATGTAGGTAAGATGAGACTGTATTCTTCCACAGGGAAAGATAAGCACAGATAATAGGAACTTTGATGAGAATTGAGCAAGGGGATAGGGGTCAGCATATAGCATGCTTACAGTGGTTCAACAGGGAACATGTCTACCTCAGGCCAGCCATTTCCAGGAATTAATGGGTCACATTTGATTTGCATCTGAGTGCTTCTTAAATTTGTTGGTGAGCCAACGTTCAGAGGTCTAAAGGAGAGAACCCTGAGTAAAGTTTGGTCAAGCCAACAAATGGGTAGCAATGGACAGATGAACACTGATGGGATTCTAACTCCCTGACTAGTACATATTTTCCAGACCTTTCTCCTTGAAAACTGAGTCATATTCTCTTTGTCATATGTACCTCTCCAACTCTGAAAGCTCTATCTCTCATTCCCACAGTGCTACTGCAGGAGGGAGACAAAAAGACACATTACATAATGAATGATTGAGTCAGAGAAAGATGGGGGCTGATTCAGGAGGAAATAGAATGTTAATACCATCAGAACACTTCCCCCTTCTTTACCTGTTGCCAAGGTAACCTGTTTCCAGGGAATTGTTCCTCCTTGCAGGAAGTTGTAGGAGTTAATTAATGCCTCCTGGGTTGCTCCCTTCCTGCCTGGATCATTTCACCTTTGGCCCACCTTGTGGTCACTGGCCACAAAGGCAGGATGCGGGGAGGAGAGCAGGAGAACAAAATAAATCTAAAATGTTAAGAGGGGCAGGTTACCCCCACTTCTTCGGACAGGTCTGGGACCCAGTCTCTGCAGAGTAGTCAAACTCTGTTCTATCCTTTAAATAAAATTTGTTTTCTACACTTGCCTGGGTGTTTCTTAGGTGTTCAATCTTCACATCTGGAGAAACAGGACTTGGCCCTGATTGATTCTCATCACTGGTATCACTACCACACAAAGAAGTTTGACCTCTTGCTTCCAGGTTCTCCAATCTCATCAGTTCCACAAGTTTGCTTTAGAAATTGTGCCCTTAGAATTTGTGACATCCTCAAACGCAACTTCCCTTCCATACACCAACTGGCTTAATTTATTCTGCTCTGAGTCAGGCTTACTTGTTAGATTGCCAGCTGCTGGGAGCCATTAGCCAAGTAGGTATGACAATTTCCTTGCCAGCGTACCCCATGTTGCTTAGTGGAAGGACTCCTGGAAATAGGACATTTTGCAGTGACATTGCATGTAGGTGACCTTGCTCAAGGACCAGGGAGGATCCAGGTTTAGGGTGTTCCCGGTTTAAGATTATTCCTGCTGGGAATAGGGCGTATCCTGCTGCCTGAGTTCCCCTTGGCCAGCCTGACTTGAGTCCTGCCAGGAACATGCTTCTCCGTGGGTGTGTCCTATTCTATCATATTCTGAGTAGTTTGGCATGACTGCAGGGGACCCACTTATGGCTGGTAAAACTATTGCAGAATTTGCATGATAATAACAGAACAAATGATTGTATGCATTGAAATGCGATTTCATACTTTATGTTTGTGATTTATATATTATATAGATTACAGCTAAAAAGAAGATTCAGGAAAAGGCATTTTAGTCCAGAATTAAATTAATTTATATTATCTATTAATGTAAACGTATCTCTAAATCTTATTTGCCACACAAATATGTATTTTGAGGTCATATTTTGTCTAACCCTCAGTTTATATCTAGGTCCGCATATTCAAATTTTGCTTAAGAACTGAATAAAACTTACAACTTGCAATTTTCTTCTGAATTATCTCTTTAAAGAATTACATTTTAAAAGAAAGAGTACCTTGCAAAAACAAGCAATTTTTAAAAGTCTTATTTATTTTTTGTAATTCTAGCAAAGCTCATTGTGAGCAGAAAAATAATAATAGAATCATAGGCCATATTCTTTTAAAATCAGTTTTATTACTGCATGCTATGACTAAACTAGGTTAACCAAATATTGCCTAGCAGAGGAAACTGCTTTAATGATCAAGTAAGGAAGGATTGTAATTATCTCTGAAAAACTTTTACATTATTCATTTGCTTAGCAAGCCACTATCTCCCTAGGAAAAAAATAATTTTATTTCAGTTTTTCACACTCCCTATCCCTACAATTAAAAATTCCAGATAGTCTGCCAGTTCAATTAAACCTGATAATCATACAGATTAAACAAATAAAGATACACAAGCTAAATATCCATTTGTTGCAACTATGATTGAAAATGGCTGATTTTTTTTTCCCTAGCCTTTTTATTTGAACCACTTTAGGGTAAAAAAGTGAATCAAGCTTTTCACATTTCTATGTCTGAAGGTGGTGAAAGTATTTGTTGTATAACATCAGGAATGAAGAATCATTCTGAGGATAGAAGCCAGGGCAGAGCCATCACTTCTAAGGGCAGAAATAAAGATGAGGTCAGTTCTTGAGGGAGAGGGCAGAGCAGGCAACTGACCCACTGCAGAGGAGCAGAGAAGGCAGGACTTGCTGCTGCCTGCATCTCTACTGTAGCTGCTGGCTTTACAAACCTCACTGTCAATACCAACTGGAAAGGAAGGATGAAGAAACGCGACAGAGGTGTTTTTAATATCATTTCACATTGCAGTGTTAATTGGGCTCATTTCTGACAGGATACTTATAGAGCCATTACTACAAGGTTTGTTACAAAAGATGTATAGCACAGCCTGGAGACTGTAGTTAACAATACTGTATTATATATTTGAAAATTGTCAAAAGGGTAGATCTTCAGAGTTCTTAGTATAAATAAATATATAAACAAATGGTAACTGTGTGAGATGATGATGTGTTAGCTAGCCTAATTGTGGTAATACTTTCATAATGTATGCCTTAATAAAAACATCAAGCTGCACACTATATATATATAAAATTCTTATGTGACATTTATACCTCAAGAAAGCTGAACAAAAACAAACAAAAAAGAAATTTAATAGAGCCCATATAGCTCACTTTTGTTCTCTTGTAGCTATATTTTTTTTAAAGAGAAACAGAATAATTTAACTTAATAAGATTTTATGAAATCTCAAATATTACAAAATATTATCTTTTTTACCATATAATAAAAAAGTAAGAAGTTACCTGATTACAAAAAGAAATTATTAAAAGATTTCCCCCCAGTTATGTATGTTGTTGTGATCCATTTGGGGGAGACTATAAAGACAACAACTTAACCAAAAATACACTATGCTACTAGTTAGTAAATTAATCACCTGACCCCAAATTTTCTGGAACTCCAGTGTTTAATTACTGCTTTTTTCTTTCTTTTATTTTCTTTTTCTGCCACAGTCAGGCTGGGCAAAATAACTGGGAGGTGACAAGCAACTTGAAGGTTGAAGCTGGAACTACTTTATTGCGAGTGAACTCAGCAGGAACTGAGAGAGAACTCACAGTAGCAGGCACCGGAGATAGCAGGAGCCTCCTCTCTGCCGGACAGCAGAGGTATATATACCTAACTAATTACTCACAGCTTGACTTAATTAACATCATCTAGATACAGCAGTCAGCCAATAAGGAATCCTCATCATCTTAATGGCTCGCTGGCATTGCTTCACAAACCACTTCTCCTGGCAAAGTGCCAGGTGCCATCTTGACTTGGTTTGCATCCCCAACATTTTTCTTTCTTTCTTTTTTTTTTTTTTTGGTTTTTATTGTTAATGCTGCTTTTTTTGTTTTGGTTTAATTTGCTCCTTGTATTTGCAAAGAAACACTTTTCAAACCCTGACAATTTGCTTCCTATATTTTTTTCTCCTTAGGTTCTCTTAATCTCTTATCAAATTTAATTTTCTACTAAAATATTACCAAAATATCAGAATTTTATCTTTGCAATTTCCAATTATTTTGCATGAGTAACAGAACAAACATGTTAATTCATTGATGAAATGAAGGATTTTTTCAATTAAGGAAGGATTGTAATTATCTCTGAAAAACTGTGATTATTGAGATTGCTCAAACTATATGCATAATCTCAAAAATACGGTTTCTTTAGTTTTACTGTAAAGATCTTATTATGTCAAAGCATACTGTGTGGTTAAGGTATCACAGAATCTATCTCTTCTTAATAAATTCTATTTTTACTTCTAAAGTACATATTCAAAAACATGAAATTGATAAGTAATTTCTCAAGCAATGAGAAATTAATTGGTACAGTTCATTTATTGCTTCCTCTTTGGGGTTGTTTTCACCATTAGCTTATCTAATACAGTTATAATTTAAAGTAGACAGTCTGCCAAAAGATATTGATAATATTTTTTCTAATCTCATTGGAGACACAATGCAGCTGCCAAAGATTGTATCAATACAAAACAGAGATCTAGAGTAGTTTTATGCTGTATTTTTTTTTTAATATTGTCCTCAATTCCCTTGGAAAGTTTAGTGGGCTGGGCAGAGGGGAGAGAAGAGAGAAGAGAGAGGGAGAGACTGATTGATTCCTGAGTATGAGAGTAGAATTACTGAATTAGAGTCTCCTGAGACTGGGCTCTGCAATTCTGCAATTTGCATTTTAAATAAGATTCTCAATTGATTCTTATGTGCTTTAATGTTTGAGAACCTCTAGTTAAAGAGAATATTCAGGGGCATCATTCAGCCATTTTTTTTCTACAGGTCCAGAGAGGGGGTTTAATTTAAGTAGGCAGCTGTAATTTGCAAAATGCATTTGAGTTAACAAAGACTGATAATTGATTCTGTGCTTACAGAACTTTAAGCACTTGCATAATCAAAGACTAAAGAATTGAAAGAAGATACCATGTGGGGTCTTCCCAGGAGAATTCCCAAATCCCGTTACTTTCATTGGTCGCAATAATATTCTTTTTTAAGTTTTATTTTTACATTCTCCATCCCTTATCACCTAATATAGTTAGTAACCACAACTATCTTAATATAGAATGGGAATTGTGTTTGCTCTATTAATAGTTTCCAGCTTGAGCATTGAGGCCTCTCTTCTGGGAGAGTAGGATGGGAGGCCTGGGAGTTAAAATATAAATTCATTTCATGATACCTATTGCCTGTAAATTTAAAACAATTTTTTTTTTTCTTTTTTAAATACTGACACAGGTTTCACACAGTAAGGCCTAAAGGTCTTAAGTTTTCTTCTCATGATTACCCTCATAAACCCTGTGTCTGCCTAGCCACAATAAGTTTTACCAGTCCTTACGGTATCTTTGTTACTTATTTTCTTAAAATATCTTTTAAAAAGCAAAAAATGAAGTACATTTAAACAATAGTATAGATGCACGAATTTGAAAGAATGAAATAATTCTACAAAATTTTAATGAGAAAAAGTCCCCCATGATGCTTTTTGCTTCCTATTGAGAGGAAGCATCTACTTTGGACAATTTTTGCTTTGTTTTTTTTTTGTTATACTTTTATTTCAGAATAATATGATCATTCTCTCTCCACCTTTTATACTTGAATAGATAATAATTTAGCATTTCTTTACAACTCCTTTTCCACCATCATATCTCCAACTCATCCATTTCTACAAAAATACTTTTGATTTTTAATATATTATTATATACATAGCTTCTGTTTAAACAAAATTCTAGATAACAGGAGATCTCAAATAAAAAGATCTATTTAGTTCTTACAGAGGCTAGAATGAAAAAGAAAACACTAGGTCGTCGGCAATTTCTGTTAATCATCAGCAGCAGGGCCAGGTAGCAGTTGAATGAAGAAATGGACACTGCCCTAACTCACTTGCAGCTACGGTTCTTGATGCCATCCAGTACTGGCCAATAAGGTGCCACTGGAGATGAGATGAGACAGATGAAGGAGTGCAGACCATTCTTGCACAATGGTTACAGCTTATGGAAAGTTTTCTTTTTCTTTCTTTTTTTTTAAGTTATAGATACATCTTTATTTTAAAATCTCATTTGCCAATTTAGCATTTTCCACCAACTCGGGGAGCAGAAACCTTCACAGGTTTCACAATCTTTTGCTTAGGTGCTGCCTTTGTGGAAGGAAGCCTTAGCAGCAGTCATTGCTGTCTTTTTAGATACCCGCTTAGCCTTTTTTGCTTCCTTGACAGCCCAAATAACTTGCTCTCATTTGAGCCTTTCTAACTTCTGGTTTCTGATTCCTCTTGGCCATGATATCCGCAAAGGATGCACTAGTAATGGCCTTCTGAAATTTGACTGCACTTTGGGTTCTCTTCTTTTGAATTTCTTCCAACTGGTCCTTTTTGTACTTTCTTCTGTAAAGGACAGTCCAGTTTATCTGCCCAGGATTCCTCTTGGATAGGAAAGCCAATTCGCATTTTGCATTAAGAAATTGGAAAACCTTTCCATGGGTCCTGGCATAGCGTCTCCCGTGTCCGGGGTATATCTTGTATCCCCTAAAACTGCACAGCTCTACCTTATAACGAAAAGTGAAAACCCATTAAGGGGGCTGTTTACAGCAAGTTATTAGCCATGCCCAGGACGCTACAGAGGGGTTCTGAGGGAGGATGGAAGCAGATTGGAATTCAAGCTTTATTATGGGAAGTTTTCTACATCATGAGTGTTTGCAGGGCTGCTCATTATTTTACTGTCTAGTCATTAGTTTTAGAATAGGGTGGTTGTGTGTGTGGGGGGGAATAAGTAATGGCAAATGAATTCTCCTGACTTTTAGGTTGAAACCATTGAATTAAGGAACAGATAATCATGACTGCTCCCAGAAGAGATATATAATTAGGAGAGCAAATAGTAAAGTGGAAAGTAATGTAGAATGTTAAGCCAGAAAGAAAGCTGAAATAAAAGTGGTAAAATATACAGAAGGAAAGCAAAGATTGATGAACACTAGATCTGGCTGTGGTGCATGTGCTAGTAACCAGAAAATTCCTTACATCCTCATGCCTTAAAAAAATTCACACTCTATGAAAAGGGCGCCTACTAATTGCCTTCATCCTAATTCTGCTTAAATTTGTCAAATAAGTCATTTCTCCAAGTGGAGGGAACTGGTGATATGAATGTGGACCCACAACTACCTTACAAAATATGAAAATAATTTGCGATCCCATATTTTTACATCAGAAATAATACAAATCTAGGATTCTACTGTATGGTTTTCTGATGATTCTGAGTGTACGGTGACACACAGTTGGCTATGGTTTGAGTATATCTCTCAAATGCATGTATTGGAAGCTTGATCTTCAATGCTGCAGTTCTGGGTAGTGGATTAAAGTGAGAGGTGATTGTTCATGTCCTTATTTATAGATTAATGTCTTCATCTTGGTCATAGGTTTGCCATCATGGATCCAGTTGTCATAAAAGAGTCCATACTCATTCTTTCTCTTATAAATCCTCACAGGTTCCATGGTTGAAGACAGCAACCAGGGAACATGACACTTTAAAGAAGACCCTCCAGAGAGGAGTTAAAGCATAGCATACTGCAGCACTTAGAGTGAGAGCCCAGAGCCATGAATCATGTGCTCCTGCACCCACTAAAAATCCCAAGAAGGCACCACAAAGCACTCTCTGGTCATGCAACATCAGGCCCCTGGACTGATAAACAAGAACCAACTGGTGAGAAATCCATACCCACCCAAGAAATAGCTCCTATCACTGAGTACTTTAGGAGAATAAAAAGCTGAATAGTGATGGGCATCTGCTCAAGGTCCCAAATGCTGATGAAATTCAAACCCAGAAATCTCAATTACAATTTTTCTGCACCTCAGCATGGATTACTATAAATAGCTCCAATATCAATTTTGAAAATACATGTTATTCTTCACTTTGACTCAATAGTTATTCACCTAGCTTTCAACATTACATCCTAAACCAAACGGATTGTATTTATTTTATAGTTTTAAAGCATTAATTGAAATCATTTTTTCCCTCTTTGTTTTCCAAACTTAGGTTTACCCTTGCTCCCCCTGGCTCCTCTTTTACCTCTTTCATTACCTGCTATTGCATCAAATCATACCCATCAACCTGTTTTCATCTTTTACTTCTTTTCTCCATGGTTTATATTTCTTTCTTATATATTTTATTTTCATTCTCTTTCTCTTTTGCTCAAAATTTTCTCTCCTTCCATTTTCTGCCCTACAAAATATGTTACAGTAATTTTAGTAACTAGTTTCTCAGCCAACTCCAGAACATTGCTATATTTGTTTCCTGGATTAGAGAAACATTATAAACAGTTGAGTTTTTTTGTTTGTTTGTTTGTTTATTTGTTTTTTACTTTTCCTAGGACTACATGGATTTACTCTGAAGTGATTGTGATAAATAGGGTTTAATATTTCTCTCAAAGTGGTGCTGATACTGGGAATAGCCAAAGAGACTCAATGAGTAATATCAATACTTGTATATTTTCCAAGGCCCCAGAGCTCTTGATAAAAAGCAATCTTACTAAATAGTCTCTTGCATAAAAGTAGGTGTAATAATCATCACAGTAGATTGGTAGACATTCAAGCAGTTTGAAAAATCTATGGGAAAAATCACACCAAATTGCCCACAGCACTTTGACAACTATTCCCATAGACACCATAGTGGAGAAAATGTTAGATAAAAAATATGGAAATAAAAATATAATTTCAATGTTCATTGAGCTAAAAGAAGGTGTAAGGAAAGAACTTAGAAAGTATAGGAAGTGAAAAATTATTTCAAAAAATATAGAGATTCTAAAAATGAATTTAATAGAAATAATAGAAATGAATGATTCAATAAATTATGTTAAAATTAAATGGAATACATCATTATATTAATTCTCTTTGAAGAAAGATTCTCAGACATTGAATGAAAAGTATATAATCTTGAAAATAAGTCAATAATAAAGAAAAGATATTAACAGACCATGATGAGAATATTCAAGAAATATGGAGTGACTATAAGAAACCAAATCTTATAATCATTGGTATAGATGAAGGATTTAAAAAAGAAATGAAAGGAATGCACAATATTTTCAATAAAATAGTATCAGAAAATTTTCCAAGATTTAAGAATGAAATGGAAATCCAAATACAAGAGAAATATAGAACCCCCAAACATGTATATATATCCCAATCAATAAATGGGCTAAGGTACTGAACAGATACTTCACAGAAGAAATACAATGGATCAATAAATATGAAACAAAGTTTAATATCTCTAGCAATCAGATAAAGGCAAATCAAAACTACTCTAAGATTTCATCTCAATTCAGTAATAATGGTAATTATCAAGAATACTAGCAACATAAATGTTGGTGAGAATGTGGAGAAAAGGATGCACTCAAACATTGCTGGTGGGACTGCAAATTGTTGCAACAATTATGGAAACTGCTATGGAGACTCTTCATAAAACTTGGAATGGAACCATCATTTGACCCAGCTATTCATTTCCTTGGTTTACATACAAAGGACTTAAAATCAGCATAGTACAGTAACACAGCCACATCAATGTATATAGAAGCTCAACTCACAATAGATAAACTATGGATTCAATCTAGGTGTCCTTCAAAAGATGAATAGATAAGGAAAATGTGGTATATATACACAAAGGAATATTACTTCAGCCTTAAAGAAGAATGAAATGATGTCATTTGCAGATAAATGGATGGAGCTGGAGAATATCATGCTAAGCAAAATAAGTCAGTCCCCCTAATCCAAAAATTGAACATTTTCCCTGATATTCAGATGCTAATTCACAATAAGGGGGTGGGAAGAATAAAGTTACTTTGGATTCAGCAGAGAGAAGTGAAAGGAGGGGAAGGGGTGTGCAGATAGAAAGGATAGTAGAATGATCCTGACATTATTACCATGTGTGCATGTATGAGTACATTTTCAGTGTGATTCTACATCATGTACAACCAGAAGAATGAGAATTTATACTCCTTTTAGGTCTGATGTATCAAAGTGCATTATACTGCCATGTATAACTAATTAGAACAGCTTTTAAAACAAGAAACATAATGAAAATCTCTGATACGCAGAATAAGAATAGAATTATAAATGCTGCAAGAGAAAAATAGCAAGTCACATTTACAGGTATGTCTTTTTGGATTTCAATATATTTTCAACCCAGACCCTAAAAGCCAGAAGTAGCTTGGAATAATATATACCAAGTTCTGAAGGAAAATGTGGTACAAACAAGATTCTTATTATCCTTCAGTATTGAAGGTGAAATTAAAAACTGTTATGGAAACCATAAATGGAAATAATTCATAATCATTGAGCCTATAGTACAAAACATACACAATGAAATATTTCATGCAGAATAATAAAAAATAAAAATGGAAACCATCATAGTGATGAATCACAATAGGAGAGTAGTAAATTAAAGGAGAATCAAGTCTGAATTAAGCAATAGAAATAAATTAAAATGGCAGGAAATAAAAATAATTTCTTTAATAAAAATGATCTAAATTCTACAATCAAAATTATAGATTAACAGATTGGATGAAAAACAAGACTTAACAGTATGTTATTCATAATAAGACTCATTTTACAGACTAAAGGTGAAAGTATGGAAAATATGTATCATGCAAATGGAAACTGAAAACAAGCAGGGGTAGCTTCTCTTATAACAAAAGAAAAGTAGACTTCAAGTCAAAATAATCGGAAAAGACAAAGTCACTTTACACTGGTTATGGGAATAATCCAACAAGCTGTGATTGTACATATTTATGCTACAAAGGTCTGTCTATATCAATCCCTTCTCAATATAAAAAACTGAATTGATCAAAACACAATAATACTGGGTGATTTCAACACACCTCTTTCACTATTTGACAGGAAAAGTACACATAAATTATGGAAAAATTCTTCAGAACTAAAAAAGTACTATAATCTACAGGACCTAACAGACAGCTGTACAACATTTCATCCACAGTCAACTGAATGCATTTCTTTTCAGTGCCACAGTGGACTTTCTCTTGAATAAGTCATATTTTAGGGCACAAAGTTAATCATAGCAAATACAAAAGCATAGAGATGATTCCTAACAGTCTATCAGGTCATAATGAAATGAAATCAGAAATAAGCAACAAGAGTAAAAAAAAAAGAAATGAATTTAACACCTGGAGATTAAATATCACACTTCTAAAGAAGGAAGGGATCATAGAAGAAATCAGAGGAGAAATAAAAAATTCTTAGAAATAAATGAACATAGAGATCACACATCAAAATCACTGGCACAGTATGAAAGGAGTTCTAAGATGAAAATTTGCAGCATCAAATTCCTACATTAATATAATAGAAAGATAACAAATAAATAATATAACATTACATTTCAAGGCTGTGGGAGGTACTATTCCAAAATAGGTAGAAAATAGGAAATAACTAAAATCAGAAACAAAATAATGAAATTGAGAATAAAAAAATACAAAGGATCAGTGAAAAAAAAGCATTACTTCTTTGAAAAGACAAACAGAAGCAACAAAGCCTTAGCAATAGTAACCAAAAGTGAGAAGACCCAAGTCAACACAATTAGAAGTGCAAAAGACGTATCCCAACAAACACTTTTGAAATCTGGCAATCACTGAAAACATATTCCTTAGTAAACTAGAAATTTTTGAAGATACTGACAAATTTCTAGACACATATGACCAATCCCAATTGTACCATGAGCAAATAGAAAATGTAAACAGCCCAACATGAAGAAATGAAATTGAGTAACAACTAAAAAGATTCCAACAAGGAAAACATAGGCCCAGATCGATTCTCAGCTGAGCTCAACCAGACCTTTAAAGGAAGATTTAATGCAAATTCTCAAGTTACTCTATGACATAGAAAAGGAGGAAACACTGCCAAGTTCATTCTATAAAGCCAGTAACATTCTGATACCAAAACCAAAGACAAATCAAAAATGAAAACTTCAGACCAATATCCCTGATGAACATCGATGCAAAATATCCTTAATAAAATATTGGCAGACTGCTTTAAAAAACACATTAAAATATAGTACACCATGATCTAGTGTGTGTTTCAACACAGGGATGCAAGGTTGGTTAACATATGCAAATTAATAAATGTGATTCACATGAGTTAGAACAGGAATAACACGACTATCCTATTAAATTAAGAAAATACATTTGAAAAAGTTCAATACCAGTTCATGTTGAAAACACTATAGAAAATAGGGATAGAGAGGACTTGCCTCAACATTTTAAAGGCTATATCCTATATGTGACAAACACAAGGCCAACATCATATTCAACAGAGAAAAGCTGTGCCGGGGTTTCCATGAGCCCAATAGAGCAGATTCCTTCTTGGAGGTGTGAACCAGCTGGGAAAACTTAAAAAACTCTGAATATAATCAGTAAGAAACAAAAGACAATGGGCAGAATATAGTTTTAAAAGCAGGGCTCCTGGTGGGTCTTCCAGGCCCTGATAGCAACTGGAACTTAACAAGGAAAAAGGGCCCAAATCCTTGGGAGAAATACATCAAAAGTTTTCATTTTGGCAGGCTTCTTGAGGATAAAGATGAATAAACAAATTGTTTGGGGCTTGGCAAGTGAATCCTAACACTCAGGGCACCAAGTGGAATGTAGAAGTCTGTTGAAGTCCTAGCGGGCAGGCAGTGGGGAAGAACCATACAAGGCAAGAGAGCTTTTCAAGGAAGCAGGGAGGTCCCTGTATAATGTTGCCAGTTAGAGACAGCAGGTCTTGTGAGGCACAATGGCCTTTGACTGAATGTGAGGCAATGTCGGCTGAAGGCTGAGTGAAGCCAAAGAGAGATGAGAGAAATTTACTTTTCTTTTAAATAGCTTAATCAAACTTGGAAGATATTATACTAAAAGAAATTAGTATAATGTGAAAGTAAGACTGTGTGATTCTGCTTACACGAGATATGTACTTTAGTCACAAAGTCATAGAAATGCTTAGAATAGTCATTACCTTGAGCTGAGGGGAAGCAGAAGTGGATAATCATTTACTTGGTATGAAGTTCCAATTATACAATATAATTTAGTCCTTGATATCAGCTGTGTCACAGTGCCTAAGGTCACCAATTCTCCATTATGCATCTAAAAATTGATTAAGAAAGTACATCTCATATAAAGTATTCATACTCTAAAAGCAAAGCTAAAACAAGTGACACAAGGAAACTTTTGAAAGTCATTGGATACATTAAATATATGCAATTGTTCATATCTATTATACCTCAGGAAAGCTGTTGAAATTAGACAAAGACAGAAATTATTCAGGGGGATTCCATATTATGTTGAAATAGGGCAGCACCTGGGGCCTGGATTAAGGTACAAAACAATATTTCTAAAAATTATCTGGGTCTTTACTGAGTGCAAATAATGCCAATCCAAATAGAAGAAGAAGAAAAAAAAGAAAAGAAAAGCTCCATTTTAAATCTATACTTTTTTTCCTCTTTGGATTTTATTCAACTATAGTAGTGAAGGTAGCATTGGGGATTTCCCTTCAGCCAAGCTTAGGACATGTGTGTGGGAGATGCTCTGGATTTGCAGCCCTGAAGCCAGCATGCAGAGTGATTGGTACCTACTCTGCTCTCTTGTTGTACTTGCAGTTTTTATTGCCGTAGGCTGTACTTGCAGTACTTTCTGGTACTCTGATTATCCTATAGCAGCCATTGTTGCCCTACCTGATAGCCTTATTAAATTTGTCTTAAATATACATTTATCCTTTTAAAAAAATCACAAACTGTTCATAGCATTCTCACTCATTGTAGCCCCATGTTATAAACACCCAAAGCCTAACAGCAGGAAAGATGAATGAACTTTGGCATGTTCATGTCATGGAATGTTGCTTATCAATAAGAAAAAATTTGAAGTTGTAGCTCAGTGGTAAAGCATTTGCCTAACATGTGCAAGGCACTAGATCGAATCCTCTACACCACACACACATAAAAAAGAAAATTAAAGAAATGAACAATTGATACATACTGGGGAATAAATGTCAGAAACATTCTCTTGAGCAGAAATGAGACACAAAACAATTTATTATATGGCTGCATTTATGTTATTTTTGGCAAAAGGAGCACAATGCATTCTGCTGTCATATATAAATAAAAAATAAATTAAAAAAAAGTGACCACGGAAGTGGTGATGGTAGTAAATCACTAGGATCTCTAAGACATAAAACACTTTGGAGTGATGAAAGATTCAATAGCTTTTAAGAGTATGTGCATGTTTGTATATAATTATCAAAATTCATCAAATTAGATATTTGTGTTCCCTAAATTGATTTTAGAAAGTATGTCGAAGCCTACATCAAAAAAATAATGGTGAAAGCAAACATTTTGATTTGAAAATTCCAGGGTTTAAGGATAGAAGTTTCAATAGAATCAAAAAACAAAAAAACAACAACAAAAAAACCTCTGAAGTGATATGGAATAGACTTTAGAATGATCAAAGTGTTTGATCAATCTTACAGAAACAAGTCCTGGGCAATCAAGTGAGTAAGGACTGAGATAGGACATGATTTGAAGGATGATTGACAGGGAAGGAAGCCCATGTTGACACAAGAGACTGCCTAGAGTACACCAAGAGGGCATTGAGCATAAGGGGAGACTCATAATACTGTATATACTTGAGCATGTAGCTACAAATCCTCTGTATTCCTTTCAAGTCAATATTAATAACTTTACTCTCAGATATGGTGATAGTACAGATTTTGCAATTCAGCAACCATAGTAAATTTTGCATTTGATATTTCAAATATCAACCCTGTAACATTAATAACTGAGATTTTATTTTAGGACTGTCTTGGAAGCTTTCTGGTTCTTAGACTGTGACTTGAGCTAGACATTTTTTCCTGTGATTGCTCCCAGGCACTCAGATAATTCTGACCACAGAATAAACTTCATAGTCTTTGCTATTGTTGTACATTAAAGAGTAGCATCCATTGGACTCCTAAAGGAAGAGATTCAGATCCAGGCTGCATCTTGATTAACTGTTACTGCATTACATGATACAGATTAATTAACACCCTGTTTCTTGCTGGCAAATTTCACACCAATATGCTCAAATCCAAGCATATGAATAGAATAATCTCCAAATCTCTTTTCTTCAGTTGAATTTCTAAGGACCATGCGAGTTCCTCATAACACTAGCGTATCAGTCAAGTTCCAATCAAGAGAAAAAGACCACATATAAATTTGATCAAGGAAAGTTTAGTATAATGAATTATAAAATCTTAGCAAGGAGTGGCTATTATGGTAAAAAGAGGACTATAAAGATTTTAGGAAAGTATAGGAATAAAAAGCCACAACCTTTGGCACTGACACAGATCACCTAAAGACAAAACAGATATGGATGATCATGTTCCCTGTCAAAGAATGAGAGGCAAACCTCCTTGTGTAAGTGAATTGGCTCACCAGTTCCCTTATAAAGTTCCCTTATTTTTTTCAAAAAGGAAGTAGTTTTCAGGTGCTGGAAGCAACTGCTCACACAGAAGCAGTGCATTATGGACAAACCTACACTGCTGGCCACCATCTATTGTTGGCTGCTATGCCAAAAGATGCATGCTGGAGCCAAGAACAGGAGCACACTGGAGCCAAAAACAGACCTCTTCATGCAGTATCCCTGCAGAGCCCTCTGTTAACAGAGTTTGGTGACATCATAACATTCTACAAAAGAAAGCATTTACTAAGTTCAGCTTCATTATTACAGGTATGGAAGTGAAGGATAGAACTCACAAGCATTAAGCTGGCAATCACTAGTGATGTTGGAATGGCCGGAGCCCAGATGTGCATCAGGATTGTCAGTGTATTTGGAAAGAATAACCACCTTTTCAATGAATTGCTTAATTTATAATTACTTCTTTGTGTCATTAGTTACAGAAAAACACAAATGAAATATAAGTTCATCTATCATCTCAATTTCTTCTGTAAAAATATATTTTGCTAACACAATCTCCCAAATTCAAATGTGAGAATTTTGAGAACTTTGATTTGACAACACATTAAACAGCAAAATTATAGAGGAAGAAATAAGGCAGGTGTCTTAAGTGAAGGTGCCATCATATTCTTTTCTATTAATGAGAGAAGATTGTTGCTTTTAGACAACATAGTATAATTAGAGGATTCCTAACATTTTGGAGAAATTTCTGGGAAAATCATATTTCTCATACTAAATAAGAAACATTTTACTGAAGAATTATAAAACATGATAAAACCTAGGCCGCTTTATCAAAAAGACATGAATGTATGGGAGAATAAAGGTAAATTTGGATTATTATATTCTAAATGACTATATTAAAATAGATCAGTACCAGGTAACTTCATTTCAATATGCCATTAAGCTTTCTACAATATACATAGATAGATAGATAGATAGATAGATAGATAGATAGATAGATAGATAGACAGACAGACAAACAGAGTATTCAAAGAGTTGATGTTATGGAAGACCTATGCATGACTGATATGGAAAAAGGGTAACTGCTTTCTTAAGCCCTGCGGAGCTCTTTTCATTTTTAAGAATGTTCAACATTATTTGAGAGATCCATATAGTCCATCAGAGGATAATAATAATTAACATTTTTGATTGAATATTGTGTGCCAACTACTATTATTACAGTTTTATACATATTAATGCATTTAATACTTATAATAATTCAGTGAGTTTTTAAAAATGCAACACACAAACACACACACACACATACACACACACTCGTTTACAGATAGGAATCTTGCAAATATCTGACCTTCAAAAGTCAAACAGTTATGTAATGGCACAGAAATATCTTAAAACTAATTCTAAAATGTATTTATTGACTTTGGGTAACAGACTCTGAAACCAAGGGCTCCTTACCACTTAGCCATATCACTAGCCTTTTTTAATTTTTCTTTTTTTAAATTTTAAGACAGGGTCTAGCTAAGTTGCTGACACTAGCTTTGAACTTCTGATTCTCCTGCCTCAGCTTCCCAAGCCACTGGAAATATAGGTATTCACCACTGTGTCCAGCCAAAATATAATATTTGTATTATACTTTTTCTATAATAAAAAAGAATTGAACACAATGAAAACTTTAAGTTTATACTTTTGTTTGGATTATAAATTTCTTTTTTAAAATCCTGGAGGACCAGATCAATGTCCCTTAGCACTAAAAGGTTAGGGAAGTAAAGTTTTAACATCTGTGACAATATATTTTAGGCATATGGAAATAATCCACTTTTCTCTATTCGTACCTATTTTTGAGAATTAAAATTTTGTGTGTAATAACTGGGGAGAAACCTGTGATTAGCATTTGCAGCATCGATAAACTGTCTAATTGCAAAGTCCTAATTTAGCCATTGCTGATTCTGTTAAAACTTTCTTTCACTTCCTGCAAATAGAAAAACATGTTCCACCAGAAAGAATTATTTAAAGTGGGATTACAGAAAATAGTGTTAAAATTTTAGGGAATCAAAAAACATCCTTTAATTTCCCTTTGCAATTTGAAACAGATGGAAAATACGGATTCCCCATCATCAGGGAAATATATATATATATAT
>NW_026000108.1:26243816-26315170 GCF_001458135.2 Marmota marmota marmota | reverse complement strand
AAAAAAAAAAAAAAAAAAAAAAAACAAAGAGAAGAGCACCTGCAAGGACATCAGCTCTAATGCAGACTCCAGTCATGAAAACTTTTTCAGCACCAGAGATGACATAAGTATGAGCACTATTCAAAAGGAAGTTGCTCATGAATGCTCAAATTAATTATATAGATTTGTTTTTGTGAGATCAAATGGTTGCCCAAATGAAAGTGAAAGGGAACCAAGTACATAATCACTTCTAACATATATACACTCAAGAAATATCTCAATACTATCAATACCAAAGGTATTATTTTAAAATGTGTTTTGATATTCTGCTTACTTCTTGCCAATGTATTGAGCTAAACAATGGCATTATAGTTGCTGTAAATAATACTAAAAAATGATTATTCACCCCCAAGAAATACCTAATGAGGCCTATTCTCTAGGAAGATGGGTATGTAAACACAGATTTTCTTTCCTTTTTTTATTATTGATTTTATTTTTCAAAATACATGTCAGAGGAATGCATTAGAATTCTTATTACACATATACAGCACAAATTTTCATATCTCTGTTTATATACAATGTATGTCCACACCAATTCATGTCTTTATACGTGTAGTTTGGATAATGATGCCCATCACATTCCACCATCATTGCTAAGCCCCTGCCCCCTCTCTTCCCTTCCCACCCCTCTGCTTTATCTGAATTCATCTATTCCTCCCATGCTCCCTCTCCCTACCCCACTATGAGTCAGTCACCTAGATAGTCATTCTCATCAAAGTTTGACAACCATTCTTCATACTGTGGTGTATTCTATTGTCAAATTGATATTGTGTAATTTTAAATAAATCAATACAAATCACTGTCATGCATAGCTTTGGTTTGTATAAGAGAACTACTGCTACAATAATACCACATTACATACTAATATACCACCTAAATATCTGCAGCTTTCTGCAGAAAATCTTTGTTTTTGTTTGCTTTTAGATATATCTGTGATTGGGTCATATTTGCCTTGATGTATGTATTGGCTTGATTTGCTTCATGATTCGTGTCAATATCATGTTGTGGTATCTACACTGAATGTGCAGCAGATTCCTATTATATGTACTCAGAGAACACAGATACACAAGAATAAGTGTGCAAGCACACATACATTAAGTATGTCTTCTGGCTTCATAAGCTGGATTTCTGGCATATTCCAATTTATTATTTTCTAATTTTCATGGTGATTATTTTTTGATATATAAATTGTATAGAAGACTATTTTTATTTTTAAATTTTGAGAAATTTCTAATTATTTGGTATATTTTATGATTAATTTCTATTATGTGTAAATTGTAAGCTTTATGTACTTTTAATCTTTAAAATTCATTTTATGGTCAGGATTATAGTGTATTTAGGAAAATATTCCTTTAGCATTTGAAATATATATATTTTGCCCTTATTGGATGTAGTGTTCCATGATGTCCATAAGGTTCAGTAAGATAATTTATGCTCTTTATATACTTAATGTTTTTTGTCTCCTCATTCAAGAAATTATTGGAAAATCGGTGTTAAAATTTGATTAGTTTTATTTTAGTGAATTTATATTTTCCCAGGTACTTTAAATTTATGCTATGAGATACATTCTTGAACTTCAATTTCTCTGTTTATAATTGATTTTTTTCTTTTGTAAAAAACGTTTGGTTTGATAATTTTATATACAGTTTAGCAGTCTGTATTTTTTAGGTAATGTTTTTTGCATTTGAATTTAATGTAGTTAGTGACATGAATTGTATTATCTAAAATTTTTCAACTTATTTTTCTATGTTCCTTCCACAATTTAATTTCTTTCTTACTTCATGTAACAATACACATTTTAATTTATTACGGTATATCTAAATGAATTTAATATTGTGTCACTGTCAAATAAAAGAATCTTCTAAGACTTATAACAATAAAAAAGCAGAACATTAAGGCATAGTTGCTTTACAGAATTTTGATATATAAGAATTTCAAATATTATCATTTACATAATAATAAGCATCAATTAAACACTTAAAAATTTAACTACTACAATATTAACTATAAGTAAGCTAGAACCTTATTTATTTATTCAGACCACAAATCATTATTTTAAAAACATATGCCTTTCCTTCTTGGTAACTGATCTTCTCCCTTATTTCAAAGTCTGTTGTTGATGGGTCACTGTGCATTGTTTTTAGTTCATGCCCAGGGAGCAAATCTCATGGTTAGGTTGCTCCCCTTGTTTTCAATTTATAAACCCATGTGTCACTTGCCAAAACCGGGTTATCAAAAGAAGGATTTCACTACTAAAGTTGAAATTCAGCCAGCAAATAAACAAAAGGTTAAAAAGGGTAAACTAAAATTTGAATGAAACAAAAATGAAGTTATAGAAGAAATCAATGACCAAGAGAATGTTGACATTGGTACTATCTAATGTTCTCAATTTGCAAACAGAGAAATTTGAATTTGAAAGTGTTTATGACAAGAAGAACAGAAAATACCCAGAGAAAGTGATAGTGGCAAAAAATCTTACATTAAATAAACATTTGTATATACTTTATGACAATAAACATACAAAAGATAAAATGTTGAAAGGTGATGCAAACTTAGAAAGTAGTATTAACAATTCTCGAAGGCATACAAAAGATCCCCATTCCATATAATAAGATATTCATTTTGCTTTTCATGGTTTCAGTTACTTATAGCTAATCATAATCTGAAAACATTCAATAGAAAATTCCAGAAATAAGCTATTCATGTTTTAAACTGTATATTGGCCTGTGTAAAGTGATGAACTCTTTCACCATCTCTCACCATCCAAATGTGAATGGATACATCAAGTGTACTCGTTCTGTATATGCTACCTGCACATGAGTTTCTGAGCACATAAAAGACTCAGTACTATCTGCAGTTTCATATATTCACTGGAAGATTTGGTAAATACTGTATGACCACAATAAGGCAAGCAATTTAAAATTATTCTAGATCAATTACTACAAAGAAGTATAATATTTTCTATGAGAAAGTAGACCCTCATTAGACACCAAGTCTATCAGCCCCTTGATCTTGAACTTCCCAGTCTCAAAACTGTGTGAAATAGTTTTCTGTTGTTTATAAGTCACCCAGGCTATAGCATTTGGTTATTGCAGCCCAAATAGATTAAAACAAGAAGTTTGCTTGGATACCAGAAACTCTGTCACTATCAGAAATGTTTATTATGTTTGAAAAAAGTTTTTTTTTTTATTTCCTCCTCTTTAGAATATAAAGACCTACAAGAGAAAAGAAATCTTAATTGCTTTCTCTCTCTCTTTCTCTCTTTTTTCTTTTTGTAGTTCTGAGGATTGAAACCAGGGCCTTATGCATATGAGGCAAGCACCCTATATCCCTAGCTCCTTTATTTCTCTTTTGAAATTATCAATTTAAGTGAATGACATTGTTGGTTGATTTAAAAAATTGTGAGCTATTGACAACACTGTTTCATGATTCTATCATCAGATGTTCCAGTCTCATACTTAAATACACTGAAAAGTTTATCAACATTTCTAAAGTCCAGTGCTGAAACTAAGTCACTACCAAATGGTAGAGCTGCTATACTTAGAATTAGAATGCAATGATATTTATCTTTTATACTGCATTCTAAAGATAATTAAATAGTTTTTTAAAATATTTATTTTTTAGTTATATTTGAACACAATACCTTCACTTTATTTATTTATATGTGGTTCTGAGGATCGAATCCAGAGCCTTGCATGTGCTAGGCAAATGCTATACCACTGAGCCCCAACTCCAGCCCAAGAGATATTTATATATTTTGAATATCAATTTTTATATAGCTAAATATTAAATATTATGCTGTAGTTTTTAAACCACATAATAAAAAAAAAACCTTATGAGACTGGTACAGGTTACTACAAAGCCATTTGAAAATCATTAAGAAGTGGGACATCTCTAAATGTGCATCAGATATACAAAAAAAAAAATTCAACACCTCTAGCAATTAGAGAAATGCAAATCAAAATGACTCTAGGATTTTATCTCACTGTAGCCAGAATTATCAATAATGTGCATAACAATAAGTGTTGGCAAGTAGGTGAAGGAAAAAGTGCACTCATACATTGCTAGTGGGACTAGTACAACCACTCAGGAAAGCACTATGGACTGAGTACTGTCTGCAGCACTATTTTCAGAAAACTTGGAACAGAAGCACCATTTGACACAGTTATCCCACTCCTCAGCATCAACCCAGAGAAATTAAAATCAGCACACTATATTGACACAGCCACATCAATGTTTATAGCAGCTCAATTCACAATAACCAAGCTATGAAACCAACCTACTTGACCCTTGACAGATGTTTGCATAAAGAAATATTACAGACACACACACATACACACACACACAAAGACACACAAAGGAATATTACTCAGCAATAAAGAAGAAAAAAGTTGTGCCATTTGCTGACAAATAAATGGAACTGGAGAATATCATGCTAACTGAAATATGCCAATCTCCTAAAACCAAAGGCCTAAAGTCTGATACTCAGACATTAACACACAATATGGGGGTGGGGTAGAGGAGGGAAGAATAGAATATCACTGTATTAGACAAAGGGGAATGAAGAGATTGGGGAGATGGGAATAGGAAAGACAATAGAATTTATCAGACACAACTTTTCTATGTTAACATATGAAAATACAACCAGTGTAACTTCACATCATATGCAATCACAAAAATGGGAAGTTATACTGCATGTATGTTTAATATGGCAAAATACATTCTACTCTTATGTATAACTAAAAAGAACTAACAGTTCAATTTGTAGGGATACATATGAAAAGGGTTGACTACTGAAGGAAAATAGACTTGAAAATTCATGATTATCTGTAGTATAAGTATTCATTTGTTAAATTTGGATATATTAAACTAGAATCATACCATGAAACAACAAAAAGGGAGTTTCAAGGAATTTAAAATATTAAATGCAAGAATAGTTCATTAAAATAGTACAGTTTATTCTATTTTTGCTAAAATGCCACATAGATGAAGATATATTTTTTGAAAACTAAATAGATCCAAAAATGCAATGTTATTTTTAATCTTCAATTATCAATGATGGGAAATAACTATAAAGTTAAAGAGAAAATAGAATGAGACTATGGAGATGTTTTCCAGTCAAATATGATTTTATTTAATTAATTAATTAAGTATCTGGAATTGAAGCTACAGGGTGTTTAACCACTGAGCCACATATACAGCACCCCTTCCTTTTTTGTTGTTATTTTATTTAGAGTTGAAGCTTCACTGAGTTGCTTAAGGCCTCACTAAGTTGCTGAGGCTGTCTTTGAACTCACGATCCTCCTGCCTCAGCCTCCCTAACCTCTGAGAATATAGGCATGTGACACCCTGTCAAATATGCTTTCAATCTCCATTCATCAATATTTTCAGTTGTAGGTTTTGGCTTTAATTTTGTAACAAATTAGTAGTATAATCTAACAATTTTATTTAAATATATCTTCACTTTGTATTCTAATTAATACTTTTGTAAGTTAAAATATAAGATACTTAGCAATCTTTATGGAACATATTTTTTTACAAGACCTGTTTTAGTGTCTAGAAACTTTTATTTCAAACCTCTCTTCTATTATAAAATTGTATGATGAATTTATGGAGGTCTTAATAATGAAGCATGGTTGCATTTTTAAAGTGTTCTCTATTTATTCATGGAAGAAAATAATTTTGGTATAGAATTAGATTTCATTTGCAAATAGTTGATTCATGAATAGTTAATGTATGTACTCATATTTTTACCTGGCCCATAAGTTCCCCTTTCACTGTTATTTTGAGCAAGTTTTTATATCATAGTTGCCCAACTTGGTAAATACAAATTCTATCTGTATTTTCTGTTCTAAATTGCCTAAAATGTCTAGAAAAAGATATTCGTGAAGGTTAAAATGCACTCATCTGTCTTATAATGGACTCTTTTTAATCCTTTAAAGTGTGTCTTTACTTGTTTGAAGATACCATCTAAATTTTTATTCAGAAAGGTCAACTCAGCTATGACCTACTTAATTACCTATAATAGGTGCTCAGTAATAAATTAATGTGATTAAATTAGTGATACAACCAATAATTTTATCAGTAAAATTTATTAAATAATTATTCTTATATTTAATATAGAGTCAGAAACACATTGTTATAATTTTAAATGTCCAATACACAAAAATTAATATTTTTATAAAATATATTCTGTAATTCAGACTTTTCATCATTTTAAAACTAGTTCCTTCTCTTCTACTCACAGCTCTCATGGAAGCATTGCCAAATCTTTACAGTAAATAAATGTGGTAATATCTATTTTGGACTTTCTGAATGTAATCACCACAGCTGTGTTTTATTTCTGGGAAGGTTTCATTTTGCAGCTTATGAAATTGTAGGGAAGATGATGAGATAAGTAGAAAGTAAGTAAAAGCTCCAACTCAAGGATGGGAAACATTTTGCTCCTACTCTCTAACGATAATGATAAAGAAAATTTGTTTTACCCCTGATGGAATGAAATTTTAAGATAGCAACAGTAACAAAGGTATTTCACCATAACCTTCTTCTTACATATCACTGGCTTAGAATAATTGAAAGTATTCAGTAACTATCTCTTAGCCATGATGTTCAGGGATATGTGGATCCCTATTACCTACATATCTTTTAAGCAACTTTATGTATTTTGGGGGAAAACAAGCCATGACTTCTATGTCATTCTGAAATAATAAGTTAAAATGGCATGAAATTCATTCACTGAATAATTAAACACAAGTAGATTATGTATACTATTGTGCAGAAGCAAAATAAGTTATGTGCTAGAAAATATATTTTTACAAAGGCATTCACATATCCCTTGTGACTTCATATCTAAGTTTATCTTTATTATGGGATCTCCAGTCCTTCAACTATATTTTATGATATTAATTTTTTAACATTAACTGTTTATGTTTGATTTATACTATACCAAAATAGTCACAAAAAATCTTTATATTTTTATGTGATCCCCTTAGTCTGGTGTTTGTGATTGCACCAATAACAGGCTGGTAGAAATGAAGTTATATAGCTTACAAGGTAGTTCATTAGTTGATAAACTTCCCAAATAGAGTTTTCTCCTTCAGGATACTTGCTCCTGGAATATAGCCACCTCATTCTAAAATTACCTGGATGAATAGTCCATACTAAATGGATTAGAATCTAAGCCCCAGAGATTCAAAATTAGCTGAGATCCCCGCTTACAGTCCTCACAACCTACCAGCCCCATGATCAAATGATCGCCCATGTGGCTCTATCACCACTCAGTGGAGTTGCTTCAGCTGAGTTGGTGAAATAGGTAGATCTACCCCCATGATGAGTTCAAACTACACATTTGTGGAAAAAAATCACATTTATTTATTTATTTTCTAAGCATTGAAGTGATTTGTTTGCATCTATTGATAACCACAATAGTAGTCAATAGTAGTAGTGGTAAAATGTATTTTGCAAACCATCTGCAAGATATAGAAATAAAACCAAAGTAATAAACTGAAAAGGTGTTTATAATTTCAACACGAGTTAGGGAGTCTATTCACTTTCTATCATATTCATGGATAATGATTCACCATGTACCCAGGTGATATAATAAAATGTGAGATATGTGAAGAAGTTTGTATGGAGTTTTAAGATTAAAATTCTGCAAGGTAGCAGAAACAACATTTTTGATGACTTAAACTTTGTAAACATGTAATGAACAGTGTTGAAGTTTACCTGAGCCCTGTGTTCCTGTAAAACAGCTATGGTAATTAAATAATAAAATAGATAATGCATCCTGCTGCTCCAACAAACACTTTTATTTTTTTCTTACTAAAAAATTATATATATATATATATATATATATATATATATATATATATATATGTTTGTGTTTCAAATACTTGTCCTCCTCATATGATTCCTAGATAACATTATTATTTACTGATGACAAGGTCACATTCAGAATTCCAACTACTCCCTCTGTGTCTCATAAATTTTTAATTGAATTGTTTGTCTCCACTAACTAATCTAAACAATGTTCTCATAATGGAATTTGAACACTGTCAACTCAAAGGTCCTTCCTGAAGTTCTGCTGACACCAGGGGAAAATATTATCTGATCTGATGTCTAGTCAATCTGCTCCATCATCTTCTTGCTCTACATGGGTTATTTCTTGCCTCACTTGTTTCTTATAATATAAAACGTTTCTCCCCTCACCTTGGATAATACTATAGCTCTTTTATTTGTTATTTCTATAAATCCATGACAGTAGAATGTATTTTGACATATTATACATACATAGAATAAGTATAATGTGTTCCAATTAGAATCCTATTATTGTGGTTGTATAAGATGTGGAGTTAAATTGGTTGTCTAAATAGCCTACACTTTTTGTAATAACTCTCTTCCCCACTTTGCAAAAATCCTTTTTTCCCTATTGCAATAGTTTTTCCAAGTTAAGTCTCTACTTAAGGTTGAACTAGTATTCAGGTTATAGAATAGATGGAGATAACTATATTCTTTTCAAGGAACAGCAAAGAAGTTATCAATTCTGATACTACATCCCATTTGACTTTGTCTGGTATTTACCTCTGCAACAAACTCTGAACTTTTCAGACAAAAGAGTTGATGTTTTACCTCTTGGGAATATGTGATGAATCATTTCAAATTGAAGTATTCTTATGAATGTGAGGAAAGAAAAATAAGTAGAAAAAATAAATATGGCTGTTAAGCATATGTCTGCACCACTGATCTGGAACAATCCTGTCCATGATTACAACTGTTTTGTTTATTCAGTGAAATAATTTGTCCTCAAAAATAAAAACAAAATAAACAAAAATCCAATATGAAAACAAGGTATAACCTATATTTTAAGAATAATAAACGGCTAAATATGCTAACCAGAAAATGAGAATTAGTGCATAAATAAATTGTGTGGTATTTGAAATATACCAAAAATATAAAGAAGTTTTCCTAAATAACATCTAATACAATTTCAATATCCCACTGAAAACTGGGCTGGAAAAATATGATGTTACTCTGCCTGGGAGGAAGCCCAGGCAGTGGGAGAAGTTGTACTACCCACTACTTATTGAACACAACATTTGAGTCCAGGTCCTGGAGCCACTACTTGCTAGCATTTGAAGTCAGAAAAGAAGTAAATTTCTTAATCATTATAGCAAACATTAACTTGCATAATTAGAAATATATATTCAATTCAAATCATCTCAGATATACACAATATCATATGTATAATGTCATCCTGGTAGTATTTAACTGCTAAGCAAAGGAAAATGTATAGCCACATATACATATGTTTTTAAATATTTCTACCATTGTCAATTTAAAATTACGAGCATGAGATTAATTGGTCCTGGTGCCCCACACTCTATACATTTATTTAGGTAGGTATGTGTTCATGTATGTGTCTCATATGTTCCTATACAGTTCTATACATTTACATGCACAGACAAGTATACTCAACATGTATTTGGAGTATATATATATATAATATTCTGTATATTCAATGTGTGTTTGTATACTTTATAAAATGAGGAGCAATAAAAGAGGAAGTTCATATAAAATTGCAAATATAGTGTAATTTTGTTTTTTTCAGCTTTAATGAGGAATAATTGACAAAATTTGTATATTTAAGATATACGATGTAATGCTTTCATATACATATACAGTTTAATGATCATATAAATCAAGATAATGAACATGGTCATCAGATTATGTAATTATTTGTTTTGCTTCATGGTGACATTTAAGATCTATTCTTTTGGTAAATCTCAGATATTCAATACAGTATTACTAAATATACTCACTATGCTGCAGATTAGTTTTCCAGAACTTATTTACACCATATCAATGAAATCTGGTATGGATTAAACCCAGGAATGCTCTATCATGAGTTAAACTCCCAAAACTTTTTATATTTTTGTTTCCAGCTCTGGACTCAGATGGGTGATCCTCCTGCCTAAGCCTCTTGAGTATCTGGGATTATGGGCACAATTGCCATCAGACTATGAGTTCAACTTTTCTAGAGTTCAAAGGTGAGATCACACAATGTTTTCTTTCTGTGCCTGGATGACTTAATATAATGTTCTTTAGGTTCGTTCATGTTGTCAAAAATAATAAACACTCTATTTTTTTTTAAACTGGGTAATATTTTTTTATATAAATCATATAATATTTGGATTTTCCTGGAAAATATATAAGAGAATATTGTATGTATTACATAAAACATATATAAATGAATTAATTTTTCTTATTCTAAGATTGCTTCCTAAAAACTTTATTGACACTATTTCAATTGAATTGAATTGAATATGATAACCGTGCTATAGTGTATGAAGTGGTGTTTCTGTTTTGCTTCATAACTTTATTATGATACTGTTATATTTTTCCATATATTTAGTGTGTAAAATTATATTTTGATACGCATATTGTATTTCAGTAATTACTAAGTAATCACTATAATCAATGAGAATCAGCTAATTTTTATAGTTGATTTACATATTATCATTTCAGATCATGCAGCAGTGTGTGTGGTAAGAGCTACTTAAATCTACTCTTTTCATAAATATCCAGTATAGAATAAAGTGTTATTAACTGCAGTTTCAAAGCTAGGCATTAGATCATTAGACTTATTTATTCTACATAACTGAAACTTTGTATCCTTTGACAAATGTATCACTTTTCTACATCCATTCATCCCTTGATGGCATTTAAGTTGTTCCTATCTTGATTGTTGTAAAAATGCTTGAATGAGCTTAGGAGTACAGCTATCTCTACAACATACTGCTCACTCTCACTCTTTCTCTAATATATAATCAGAAGCAGGATAGTTGGATCGTCCGGTAGGCTTTTTTTGTTGTTGTTGTTGTTGTTTTTAATTTTGAGGAAACTCCATAGTATACTCCAAAATGACTGTACAATCTATATTTCCACCAGGAGTATACAATCTTTCCCTTTTTTCCTCAATTTTACCAACTTATTTTGACTTTTTAAAATAACAGCCATTATAACAGGCATAAGGTGATATCTTGAGGCTTCAACATGCTTCTTCCTGATGACTAGTGATATGGAGTATCTTTTTATATATCTCTTAGTCACTTGTAAGTCTTCTTTTGAGAAGTTTCTCTTTAGGTAGTTTGGGCTATTTACCAGTGATAAATTTCAATTAAAGCAATACCATAAGAACTAATAGTTTTTAAATAATCTTATCAAAAACAGTCAAAATGAAAGTTTGTGATTACTATAATTTAGTAAAATTTTTATGTATACATACGTATGTATTGGTATGTATGTGTTTCTCTGTGTGTATGTGTGTGTGTGTATGTGCGTGTGTGTATATATAGAGAGAATAAATTTGAATTATCTAGTATTTATAATGCTAAATACATAGATGTAGCAGTTTCAACTATTCCTCAAGTGTTTCAAATATTTCATATCCTATATAAATATATGTTAAGTTTTTATTTTATTTTGGTTTGAATTACTGTAGTAAATTTAACTATGTATAATGGCAACCTAATCAGACAATGATAAAAATGGCTCTTTTGGATTTGCCTTCCAGACAAATACATGCAGAGCTTACAAAAACAGGAAGTAGGGTTGCAGCCAACAGAGCTGTACTGCATGTAATTAAGTCAACATTGGCATTATTATAGCAAGTGCTTTGGGAAATTTTGTTGATTTTTTTTTTTAAGGGAGAAATGGGTAAGTCTTTGGGAGGTATATGGTAATATACATTATAATAAAACATGTTCATCCAGATGAATGATTATAAATGGGTTTACAAGAAAATGGTTATAACCCTATTGCAAAAAACCTGAACAGAATTTGTACATAGAATTAAGATGATTCTTGAAAAAAGTTACACTTCTATGCAAAACATGAAAGAAGCACTTTCTTCTATTTTTACTTGTCAAATAAACTAAAAAAAATGATATTTCTTTGTGTTTCTCTAAGTATACATTCAAAGGATGAAGAGTTGGGATTAGTCCACACTCTAGAGAGAAAAAGTGGTCTGTAACAAAATATTTTTTTATTATAAAAAAAAAGAATATAGGAGTAGAAAGAAAAAGTTCTTCAAAGACTGCCTTTGGAAGAATGTTCAATGATAATTGAACATTCTAAATAAATAGCCAATAAAAGACCACATTACAAGAATCCATAGTTCACATATTTATTTTGTAAAGGGGAATGGGGCAGGTGAGGTTATATTCCTAATATGTAGTTTTCTCTGTTTTATTATTTTATGTGTAAGATATTGAAATAGATTATTTTAGAAAGTGTCACCAAAAAGAAAATATATATATATATATTCAAATGAAAAAGAAAAAAAGAAGATACTTCAGTGCCTCCAAAGGATTTGTTTTACTCTGTCTCTCTCTTTTTTTTTTTTTTAACCTGGTAATGTGAGATGTTCCCTGTGTAACATTGCTCCCATAAAAAGGGGATAGCTTGCTTCTATAAATAGTAAATCCTGAAAAATCATTGTGATTCAGTAGGATTCTTCCATTTGCAAAAATCCCCCTCTGCTTATTCTTTATCTGTTCCTTCTTTCAATACTCTGTTTTTTGCTGGGATGCTGTATTACCCTTCCATTCAGATGGCAGCAATTTTAGGATGTGGTTTATAATCTGTGCCTTCCTTGGAGCTTCCTAAGCCAGATTCTTCTGAGTTTGTTGGGATTGGATTTGGTATTCTCTTATTTCAACAAATGCTTTCAATGGTTTTATGTATATTACTACTTGAAAACTACTGATTAGTCTAACGGAAGATGGAAGCTACCTGTCCTGTGCTCATTAGAAATTTGTGGAATGCCTCATTTCCCTCATTAATTAGTTTTAATACTAGCAAAATAATTTAATTAATACAAAATGTGGCATAGATTGAAGACAGGGTTTTTAACCCATTTTAACATGGATCCAACAAACACGTAGTTATTTTCTTAGTTTAAATGGTTAATAAAAATTGGTAATCTGCTAGAATGTAGCATAAGAAAATTAGTGAATATCATACTTGTTAGAATTTATAGGTTTTAATCTTGGTTCAGGCTCTAATTAGCTTTTTTACCTTGGGCAATACACTTAAATTTTCTCCTGTTTAAAAATTAATTTTGATGATATAAATTATACAAAATATGTTATCCTTGTAAAAAGAAAAATTCAAATATTATTTTTAGGCTAAATACCCCTTTTGACATATATCCTCAATACCACTTCTATCCCAGGATGAGCCAAAATCACTAATTTGGTTTATCCAGATAAATATATGTTGGTAGACATAAAGATTAAGAAATATAGATACAAACATTAAATTAAATATATATATATGCATATATACAAATAGTAGCATTACATGTTATATTTTGTGGAAGGCATGTACATTTTGTATATCACTTGATTTTTCTATTCAATCTTCTGAATTTTCCTCTGTAAGTTCATTGAAAGCACATTTATTTTTCTTAATGCTGTGTAATGTATATAGTAAGGTTAATATAGAATTTTTTAAAAAATCTATATCTTTACTTATAACATTTAGGATTCTCTTTATATTTTTGTCTAATTTTTAATTACTATTTTTAATACAACTGATATTTTATATGCCATACTGGTATGAACTTCATTGTTAATATGCATAAACGTCCCTTCAAATAATATATTGCAATCTATAATTACAGGGCCAAAGCATGTATGTGTCTTAAGTTTAAGTAACATCAGTACAATTGCCTTCTAAAATTACTTAACTTCTTAAGCTTTCAAAACTTAGCTGTATGACTACATCATTCAAGTTTTTCTTAATTATATTAGCAGTAGAAATCTTTCAAGAAAAAATCAAATAAGCTACAACCTTTACTCAGAAATTTAACTGATATTTTCTGGACATTTTTAGATTAGTTTCCAATTCACTGGCATGTATATGATTCACCATTATGAGTAATTTGCTTGTCACTTCATCCTTTACACACCCAATGTTAAGTACTGTGTCAAAGATTCAGGGGACCAAACTGATAATATCTAAAATAGGGAAATGTCTATGTTCCCTCCGGACAAAAGTATGCATAAGAATTTACATACATGTCTGGAAGTAAAGTAAAAGCTATCTTTGCCAAAGGAAAACAAAATTAGCATATTTTAGTCTAGCTAAATGCAGAAAAATATATTTTTTTCATATAATTTATATAGGAATTTATATAATAATATACTGATAATTTACTAGCTGCTTTCTAGTTTTCATAAACGGAATTTATTGGCTGCAAAACGGGAATATATTAGGAAGAAATGTAAGTTGCTATAACAACTTTGTTATATTAACTGAACCACCTTTCATTATTGGTATTGATCAAATTAAAGAATTGAGCATAGATATGATAGAAATAAACTTCTCAATATTATTCAAAATTTTGATAGTGGCAGAAAGAACCAGTTTATGGCTGTTGAATAATCTAGGTATCTTTGGTGTCTATGGGAAGCACCTTAAAATAAGGTCAGATTGGGTATTTCTACTGAGATTAAGTCAAGTGTGTCATGGCTTCTATTCTATTAAGACTCATTAGAGTTTCAGAGTTCCTTACAAGTGTGCTTTCTGGTTGAACTTGAATCATATAATTAGCCATTTCTGTCTCATCTTCTAGCATCATTGAGGGCATGCAACAACAGGCATCTTTCTAAAAGGAAAAACAAATGCTCATTAAAAGGAGGAATGGAGGTTGATCACCAATGAAGTAAATAGTGTCTATTACCAATGGCATTTTTTCATGACTTTTTTTTTGCTCAAACATATATGAAATCTTGATTTTAATTCTATCTTTGTAATTTAAAGTCTGTGTTATATTATCAAGCCCATTTGTGTTTCAAAGACTGATAAGGAGAGAAGAGGATACCAGTTTACTTGTTCTCTGATCCATTTTATTGAGAAGAAGTGGAGAGGGTGCCAATCATTTTGAGAACGGAAAACCTTTTTTAGAAACCCTTTCACATTGAATTTTTACTTTTAGTTACTGAATAATACTTAACCTATCTTTCTATAAAAGTAGTAAATATGAGCCATCTCATATTTAAAAAGTGATAAAAAATTTGTTAAGTAAAGCCAGAAGATTTTTAATTTTTTTTTCAAAGCACCCACTCACTTAAAGCAACAATGTTGCCTTTTTATGTACATAGTAGATATCTTTCATTCTTTTTATTTAGAGTTATATTCTTCTATTCATTTTGCACACTGATTTTTTATGACAAATTAAAGGTCTGTATGTTTTTGTTTCTTAATTTTTAAATTTGTTTTAATTAGTCATACATGACAGTAGAATGCATTTATGCACTTTGATATATCATACATAGATGGGATATAATTACTCAGTTTTCTGAGTGTACATGTTGCAGAATCATATTGGTCATGTAGTCACATATGTACATAGAGTAATAATGTCTGCTTCATTCATCTATCTTTCCTATCCCCACATTCCCTCCACTGTCCTCCCATCACTTCCCTCCCCCTAATCTGAAGTAACACTATTCTTCCCTAGTGTCCCCTACTTATTGTTGGTACCCCTGCCTTACTGTTGTATGTTTCTGATGAATAAAATTTGTTGTCAATATTTAATTTTACGCTTTCCTTTTTGAGTCCAAACACTGGAAAAGATATCATTAGAATTTTATTATTTTTTAAATCAAAATGATATGTGAGTTGTAATTATTTCATAAAATTAAACATATTGGGCCTCCTGAAAGCACACAGTTTGATAATGATAATATTTCCCTAAGTAATTCAATATTAGTATGGTTTAAGAATAAATTTTCCTCTCATTTCTACATAAATAGGATTTAGCTATAAAAAGGTAAACTTTTTATTACATAAACAATAATTATGAAAAAAATTATGAAATTTGAAATAAAAAAATAAAAATGAAGGCAATCTACAATCAAGAATAATATTCCAAGTGTTTATCACCCTGTAGAGGAAGTTTGTCAATCATAATGTATTCCTTCTATAAATAACATTGTACAAATGTGATCTGGCTAGGACCTTTCATACCCCAAAATCATGCTGCTTCAAACCTACTTGATTTGAAATTTAGGAGATCAATGAACCTTACATTATTCTGAGTCTCACACTTAGTAATATGTTGAAAGCCCTCAAATATGTTTCTTTTTATACTGAAGTGTTCTAAATTATGTAAAATGATAAATAACTTCTAAAAATATTAACTTCTCTGATATTTTCATATCAATTACATGCAAATAAATACATACTTGTTAGCGTTTCTATTATAATATTTAATTCTATGGAATTATTTAGCCAATTCTTTGCTCTTAAATTTTTAAATTTTCTACAATTTTAACTTTATGAACATTGGTTTATATATATCTTTGTATAGATGCTTTCACATTTTTTACCCATATTTTTTTACCATTTTTACCCATATTTTCACAGGAATGTTTTACCATAGTAGATTTGCCTTGTCAAAGAGACTTCACTTCTCCACTTGGATCGAGTTATATCTGTAGTTGCATCTGTATCTATTTCAATATTTCTTGTATTACATTTCCAAATGCCATCTAGAAATATTTTTGTGGTGGTGGTGGTGGTGGTGGAGGAGGAGGAGGAGGAGGAGAAAGGGAGGAGGAGGAGGAGGAGGAGGACGACGACGACAAAGAAGTCATTTCTCCAATTCTGTACTTGGGTAGTAGTGTTACTGGTGCCCTGTATGGAATCTCATCAACAGACTGTAAGATGCATTACTTGTCCAGCTGTTAAGAATGTTCACTGGGTTCAGGATGTGGCTCAGTGGCAAAGCATCTATCTGAAACATGTGAGGCACTGGGTTCGATCCTCAGCACCACATAAATATAAACAAACAAACAAACAAACAACAACAAAATATATACATACATTTGAAATTTAGGAGATCAATGAACCTTACATTATTATATATATAAAAAGAATGTTCACTGTTTAATGATCATAGAATCTACATTTTCTGGAGAACTGACGCAGCCAAACTGAAGCTGCCTCATGAAGGAATTTACAATTTTATCTTTCTGGATTCATCAGGCCAAAGATATACTAAACTGAGGTGATCAGAAATAAAGTCAGCTCTCTCACTTTAGCTGGAGCTAACTTTGTAGTACATTTTGTGAAGTCCAGCTCCCCAGAATTCCAGATTAAAGCCAGTCTTATTTTTTTTTTTCTTTCACTCCTGTGCTTCTCTTAGTCATCTTCTTACAAGAAAATTTCTTCAACAAATCATATCATCCCCAAACTTCTGTCTCATACTCTAAGGACAAAAAAGAAGACACCATCTGCTGGTCAGTAGATAGTCAATGATCTTTGAAAGGCATACCAGAGGAACTTCTAGGAGAAGTGCCTTTGGTAAACGGAGATGGGAAGGACGGGAATGTGATGCACAATCTGCTACATAGTTGGAGCACTTAAGAGTTAAATGGAAATAGTAACTAAAAGGAGTTATCTTACTGGATGGCTATTACTAAGTAATGCTTATGCATGAGACAATGTATTCATTGTCCAAATGAAAACAAAGAAAGAAAGAAACAAACAAACAAACAACAACAACAACAACAGATGCTCTTGGACAAGATTTAAAGATACATTCATCTTTTTCAACCAGAGGGCAGACAGAATTGAAGACCCAAGTTTAAGTATGGTAAATATGCCTTTAAACAGGCTAAATTCTCTGAGGAAGAAAGTGTCCTAAAACAAAATACAGCATTTTGAGAAGGAAAAGGAGGGATGCTTGAGCAGTTACCTTTGAAGACATCAACTGGGAGTGACCCTGCTCTACATCCCTCCTAGTGTACCGCTGGGGAATTTCAGTCTCCTTTCCCTATAACTTTAGGCTCTGTAGTTATAGAGATTCAGGGTACAGAAAGTAGAAACTCCTCCAGAGGACACAAAATCCCACCAAATTTTGAAATTTGACTGCCACATGATCATTTTGTCCATCTTTTGCCAGCAGCTCAATAGTCATGAGTAGTTACCCTACTGTCAGAATAATTACAGTTTTAGCATTTGAAGCACTGCTGCTACATGTTGGAGACAGAGTGAAATATGATGGCATTCAGGTAACACATTAGGATATTTCATGGTAGCATTATATGAAATATTTAGTGTAAATGAAGTATTGTAAAAACATAGGCCTGCTCGTAGATAAATGTCCCTGTGACCTCCAAGGAAGAAGAGGATGCACTTATGATTCTAGAATTGATGTGAGAAGACACAGATTGATGCTCTGGTCAATATTACTAGCAGAAATCTAAGCCAAGATCCAGCATCAGCTGAGAGATGTTTGTATAAACTATTTTGGATGCCCTATCACTGTGCTTTCATATGACTTGAAGACCTAATCAACACTTTGCTGTTACTCTATGAAAACCTTCAGGTGAAAAAGATCCATCCAGACCTTTTATAGTTCCCAGCCCACTATATTGCGGACAAAGTGAAATGGTTGATTTAATCTGCTCTGTTGTGGGATAATCTATTATATAGAATTAATAACTGGAACAGAGAGGCACATATGGAACAGATATCATGGGAATTCAGAAGAAGGAAAAACATTCTCTGCTAAGACAGTTATTCCAAATTTACAAATGAGAAATCCAAGTGAATTAACACACAACCAAGCACATTTATACAAATGAGAAAGTAGCATTCAGTACCCCTCAAGGCTGGTGGTTTTCAATCATTAATATACATCAGAAACATTTGTTAAAATTCTAAATTTCAAAATTCAATCCCAAAAAAGCCTAAAGTAGTTTAACCGGGCAGGTCCTAGAAGTCCTACAAGAGTACCAGTTATGAGTCCCACTAGGTGATTCTGAATAATGACATGGACAAAACCTGCTCTAGTCAGTGGTTGGTGTTAAGCCTCATCTCTTCTTCCACATGTGGTGTGGGCTAAATATTCATGTTCCCCCAAATTCAAATGTTGAAACCTAATCACTATCATCATGATTGAGGAGGTTCAGGAGTTTGGGGTCTGATGAGGTCAGCAGGGCAGAGCCTAATGGGTAGAATTAGTGCCCATATAAATCTCTCAACCACAAGCCAAAATTAATGTTTCCTCTTCCAAGTAGTTATGTTAGGTGTTTGGTCACAGTGAGGCAAAACTGTATAATATATTGTGTGACCTGAGTGAGAAGATTTGCAAGGAATCTATGAAAAGATCCATTATAATAAGGCCCAAATTACTTGATCTTGTACTTGAGAAAGTTAAGAAAATGGAGGCTTTGTATTTCCCTTAAAAATATAATTAAAGACTTAATTAACACTTCCACTCTAAGAAAGCCACAGATTGTTGTACAATGTTTCTTCATGATTACAATTAAATTTCTCTAATGACACACTATTTGCATTACACGGCTAGCAAAGCATTCATTAGTTTTTATTCTTTGCTGTCTCTCATAACTTCTTATCTTTGGACCATTTTAGAAGTTATCATCTTGAGCATGAAGAAAATACATAAAGTGGAATCTCAAACTAACTAGCATTGCTGTATTTTTTAAAATAAGCAAATTTAAAAATCTTCTATACCTGGTGAGTAATTAAACTATGTCTTCCCTCTTCTTATTAAAGAGTTATATAACATCTAAATTAGAGTAATCATATTAATTTTTAAAAAATTAAAACGTGCCGGAGAAGGGTGCAATTTAATTTATATTTTATTGATAAAATAGAAAAAGAGAGGTCAAACAAATCATTCAGATCACATCATAAATAAGGTAGTGAACCGTGTTAAACCTCACATCTATAGACTCCAACCACAGCATTCATGAAGTTTTTGGGGATAATACAGTATCACTAACCAGATTGAAATGAATTTTGCTAATCCTTTAATAAGGCATGCATATAAATATTAATTTGTAATATACTAGTTTTTTTTCCCCAAATACTGTATTCACCAGCCTCCCAAAAACTGAAAGGGAGATTTTTTTGACTTAAATGTCCTTCATGATAAGAGTCATGGCTATGGAAGAATGGAGCAATCTTAATAAGAAACAGTAGCTTATGTGCAAGAAACATTTTAATACACAAAGAAACTGCAATCCCTACAAAAGAAAGTGAAAATTTAAATTCTGATTGAATATTTTTAGATAAGCTGAAGTCTTCAAACTATTAAAGGTTATGTGCATTTTTTTATTAATTCTGAAACATCTCACATTGATTTATTCTTAGTGTTCACGTCAATTATCATATTTACATTAGTTCTCTGTTTTTTTAAGAGAAAGAGAGATATATTTTAATATTCATTAAAAATAAATATATTTTAATATTCATTTTTTTAGTTTTTGGTGAATACAACATCTTTATTTTATTTTTATGTATTGCTGAGGATCAAACCCAGTGCCCCACGGATGCCAGGCAAGCGTGCTACTGCTTGAGCCACATCCCCAGCCCAAGTTCTCTGTTTTTTTATTGAAGTAAAAACATCTAATTAATTGATTTTCAGCAATTAAGATACAGGATTAACTGTTTTCATTGATAACAATTATCAACTATTATTTGAGTCCTTACTTATAAATTTTAACTTAGATAAATAATTTTAAACTTCATCTTTATTCTTAATTTTATAATACTCATATAACATTCTACTATTAACAAACTGAGAACTTGAGGATAAGGAAAAAAAATAACCACTGTTCATATAAAAAGGCCAAGTTCAGTTTCTATCTTCAGATTTACTTAATGTTCAAAGAGCAAATATTTTATTACCATTCTACATTAACCAAAGGTCATGATCATATAAATCTATACCATCTCTAAACATGGTAGAAATTAATGTTCTTAACTATGTAGGTATCATTAAGCTATACAGTAGGGATTAAAAATTCTAAAATAAATCATGGCTTTTTATTATGAGTTATGGGAGTAGATAAAGGTCACCATAAATATCTTGTAAATAGAATTATCTGCTTGAGTTAATATTTAACATCAAAAATGATACATTAGAGAGGATATATATATATATATATATATATATATATATATATATATAATGTTATATACAGCATTACCTAAAAAGATATCAACAGAGGGTATTTTCTGAGGTACTTTCCCTATTATGTAAAGTATTTTCTACATAGTGAATTATATGGGCTCCTTCAACTTCAACCCCCCTTCTAAAATTATATGTGTCTCTTGAAATAAATTATGACAGTCCTTTGGGTGCTACTGAGCATCAACGTCTATGGAGATCTTGGCATACAGAACTGCAGTTAGCAGTTGGACTGATCACAGTACATAACAACAAAATCCCAGCATGGAGCAAGTGGTTACTCTGTCAAGGAAAAGCTGGGCATTCTGAAAATTTTGGGTCACCTAGTAAAAGTTAGACATGGAATATCTGTAAGAATGCTAGAGTTCCCTTAACCCCTGCTTATGAAAAAGAGATGAAGGGGTAAATTGAGTCTTAGTTGCATCTGTTCATGAGGTTGTACTAATGAATAGGATGTAGAAAAGCACCTTTCTAGTGAATCCTTTAGGCAAGCAACAAAAGACTGGTCCTAAAGGCTGCCCTTCAAGTGTAGTGGCAGTTCTTTCTCCTAGCATTTAAAGAATTGTGTCCTTATAACTTCAAAAATAAATCTGATTCTCTATGATATGGAATAACTTTATAAGGCCCTTGTTATAAAGGCTGGTAGTAGTGCCACGTACAGAAAGAGAATGACAGAACAATGGCACAGCAAAGCAGAGTAGGCGTGTACGTGTAGAAAATGTGTGTGTGTGTGTGTTTATTTATACACACATGTGACAGATCTACAAAGAAGATACACTGGAAATACTTTAGTAGTATTACATTCAGCACAACTTTTCCCATATAAAATAATGTATTCTTGCAACAAAATTTGCTATCATCAAAAATTCAATATACTATCAGAAGTTACAATTTGTTCATTTGTATATGTTTTTATATATACAAAAATAGACAAAGTGAAATTGTGTAATGGGTACAGGCTGCTTAAAAAGTAATAAAAGAATAGAAAGTCCCCACCCAATGATATAAACAAGAAATTTATAGTTAAATAGCCAAAAAGTATGAAAATTTGCCTACATTCATTCATACCATTTTTTGCAAGAAGCATGACACACATATATGCAATCACGTATGTCAATATGTACTATAGTTCACATATGTGCATATCTTGTAGATGGTTATATAAGCATGAAGAGATTTAGAGAAATACACACTTAGGTATTAGCATAATTATGAGCTTACATGTTCCTAATTTCTATCTTTCTTTGTTAGGTAACTGGGGCTTTTTTTTTGTTTCTCTTCTTACTAAATCTGAATGTTTTAATTTAACTTTAATTTGTTCTATATCTCCACTCATTCCATAAGTGACATAGTCTTAAATAATATAACTGTAATGCAATGACTGCAAAACATATATATGCATATGTGTGTATATATGTATATACATATGCATATATGCATGTTATATATGCATGTATGTATACATATACATGCTTTTATAATATATTTATGATTATAAAATATATGTTTTCTTTTAGACTATTCAAAAATTGATATATTGAGTTTGAAGTAACTAGAAGCTTATTTCAATGAGTATTAGAATAATGGAATTAAAATAAGAATAATATTACATTTATATAGATCCTATAAGGATTGCTTAAAAGAAATCTCTTTGTGCTAATAGATTTACAAAAATGCACAATTAGCTTACTATTATAACACTAGGACTTTTCTCAATAACAAATAAATATATAGTTTTAAAGAAGTAGTATACTCAAAAAATATAATTTGTCCATTTTGAGTCCTCTCTTAACTGTTCATTTAGTATAATTTTGAAGAAATTTCTTATTTCTTTTGTTCTTCCAATTTCTAACCTTATTAATGCAGTTGTAAATGAAACCTGGAGTTTTGGTTTAAGCAAATGTCATTCACCCATTAATGAGAAGTAAAAAAGCATGTTCAGGATGAGGACAAATCAATGTATGTTGTTTTATAAAGTAAATGTGAGAAGACTATTAAGTAATAGTCTCATTAATAAGAAATAGAAAATGTTATATGTGCTGCTTCAACTTAATCTGTGTAAGTTCTTTTCCATACAGTTGTATGCCTAAAGATGTTTATTCTGAAATAAATAAAAAAATACAATTTTTTTTTGCAAAATTGAAAAGGAAACAATTGAAAATTTAAAGTGTTATATTTTACTTTTTTATAATAGAAATTTATACAATGATGAAATTATTTTACACAAAAAGTTATGTGTATATAATACTAGATATCTGAAATTACCTTATTATATATTTACATTTAGATGTTCTTAAAACTTTTTCTTAGCATATGTATAGAATAAATTCTTAACACCTTCAACACTATAGGAACAATTGGTGCTGCTACCAGAAATACACTGAAAATCACTGTTATTATTTATGAGGTTCCTTAATTTCTGTGTGCCAGTAGGACCTCCCCCCAAACAGAATAAAATGGAGAAATATTGGTAGTATCTATTTCATATGCTCATAATGAGGATGAAGTCCATTAACATAGGCAAATTATTTAGAACAGTGTCTGATGACTCTGGTGTATATCATGAATAGAATACATTGTTTCACAGTGTTTTTCTCATTTGTTACTTGCCAATATTTCTAACAGTCTTTTCAAAGATAGCTTCACCTCCATTCCATCTCTATCCACTCTTTGGTTTTTATTTCAAGTTAACATTCACTTATATTCTAAGCTTTTAACCCTTGACTAGACAATTATCATGGATTTCTACCAGGTCTCCCAGTTTCTTTTCTTGTCGTAACACAAATGCTAAGAATTCAAAAATGAGAAGAGAGAAGTCACCATTATATTTAGCATCTTAGAAATGTTTTATGTTGAATGAAAAGCTGCATCCCTCCTGACATTTCAATAACTATCTCACACCAATCAAACGTATTGCCCAGTGGTTGCTATCCTGGTTTAATATAACCTGGAGGTATGTTACACACACACACACACACACACACGTCATACAAATACACATACATACATGTGTGTATACATAATGATATTTAACAATATATTAATATATGTAATCTATCTTATATATAATAAAAATATGTGTAAAATATAAGAGTATATATAAGTTTTTTTGATGAAGCAAAAGCAAAACAAGCAACCAAAAAAAGCAAAAGCAAAAAAGCAAAAGTCTAGGAAACAAAGCAAAATAAATGAATAAAATTACATCAAAATAAAAAAACAAAGGGAACAAAACAGAGTGTCAGGAAAATACAGAGAATGGAAGAAAATATTTGTGAACTATATATCTGATAACGTGAGAAGAGCTTAAATTCCAGACTACATCAGGAACTCTGAAACCTCAATAGCAAAATAAATTTTAAAAACTCTAATTTAAAAATGGGCAATACATACAAATAGAGAGTGTTTTTTAAAAGACTTTTAACTGGCCAATGTTTTTATGAAAAATTTCCCCAAACCACCAATTGTGAGAGAAATGATTATGAAAATGAAAGTGATATAACATCTTACCCCATTAAGATTGACCATTACCAAAGGATTAAAATAACAAGCTAGAATTTGTAAAAAAGGGAACCTTTGCACACTTTTAGTAAATTAGTGAAATCATTTGGTAATCACTATAAAGTCTCCTCAAAACATTAAAAATAGAACTAGCACATGACCAGCAGTCCCACTACTGTGTGTGCATCCCAAGGAAATGGAATCTGTATGTCAAGGAGATATCTGCACTCCCCGGTTCATTGCAGCCTTATTCACAAAAACCAAGAAATGGAAGAGTCCATCCACTGGTGAGTGAATAAGGAAAATGTAGTATATGTACAAAATGGAATTCTCTTTGCCAATAAAAGAATGAAATTCTATTATTGGAGACAACTTGGATGAGACTGGAGATGGTTATGTTAAGTGAAATAAGTCAGGCACAGAAAGAAAAATACTTTATAATCTCACATGTGGACTCTTAAATGGCTTATCTCATGGAAATTGAAAGTAGAATGTTAATGACCAGAGGCTGGGGACAGAAAGGAAGAGGATGGAATGGGGAAATATCAGTTACTAGATATGAAATTATAATCAGAAAGGGCAAGAAAGTCTGGAATGCTACTGTGTAGTAGGGTGACTATAGCTAACAACAGTGTATGGAACAAAGTTAGACAAGTTTGAAAGTTTTGCCACATAAGAAATAAAAAAAATGTTTGAGAAGATAGATATATTTAACATGACTTAACATTGAACAATATAGGCACATACTAAAGCATCACATAAAACCCCCTTAATATGTACTGTTTTTATAATTTTATGTGTTTAAAATTTTATGTGTTAAAAATAAATTTAAATTGTATGTATGAATGCAATACAATGAAAACCATCATTCTGCATAATTAATATACATTAATAAAAACAAAAAGTAAAAATAAACTTAAAAAGGATCACCTACAGAGATGGGGAACGAGTGCAGAGCAGGTAGAATAAGTACCACTGCAACATTCTTCTGTGTGAGAAGTGTATAAGACATAAAAAGCTTGTCTTTCCAAACCAAAAACAAAAACAAAAAAAAAAAGAAGTTTTAAGTAAGCTCAGAAAAAAATAAAATAAAGTAAAATTCTCTGAAGTGACTGCATCTGTCTTTTATTCCTTCTTGCAGTATTCCTTCAGCATTCAAAGTTGCTGAAGCACACAATAAAACCAAAGAAATTTTTTGTTCAGGTTTGCTTTGTACCTCAAGTATTTAGACTTCATTACCAAGCCAGACCCATAATTTTCCTGCAGTCCCTTAGAATTCTATTCCTAGTTACTCAAAGGAGATTTGATGAAAATTTTTTTGTACCTGAGGTTTCAAGTAACATCTGTATTCAGTCCTCTTCTTACCTGCACCTCTGAACTGAATCCACCAGCTAGACTCAAGTTCCAGCCCAATCACCTTCAGAATAAACTTATTTCAGGCCAAGGTTAGTTATAATACAGTTACTGGCTCTAACTTATGATTGTGTGATTTGAACTACAGCTTGTAGCATACTATGTATATAACACAGCAGCTAAGCTATAATGTTGGTGCCTTTAAGTCTTACAAATGAAGTAGACTCTCTTTTTGTTAAGGAAAAGTTCATTTTAAATTGCATACACTGAAACTTTCTTTTTTCTGTGGATAGGTACAATTTTAGCTTCAATTGAATAATATTTTACATTCATAATGATTTTGACCCAGGTAGTATATTTCTCTTAAATGCAGACAGTGACAAGTTCCCAAATTTGTTTTTCTCCAAAGTCAGAAATTATACTCAGCAAAACAATTTTCACATTTTGAAGTGAGAATCAGAAGAATATTTGTACTAGGAAATCTCTGGTGCCAGGAATAGTTTTTTTTTCCTTATTCACACAGAATATAAAGACTTATCTCAAAAGACTGATCTCAACAACCACTTCTACACTGAGTATGTGAACACAGACACCATCCCAAAGGTCATTAGCTAGTCACAGCTTGGCATTTTCTCAACATCAGGGTGCATTTCTTAGTGAATGAATCTTGTGCTTCCATTTTCCAGGATTAATATATAGTACTGTTCTTGTTAATACTCCAAAGGGATATAGCAAATAGAAAGAAAGAGTTTCAGGGGGAAAAAATTGAAAAGGCAAAGGAAAAAAAGGAATTAAACAGGGAGCTAAAATAAATGGAAGATACCGGAAGAGTGAAATAAGACAAGCAAGGTAAAACATAAAAGGCTGAGAACTTCATGATTCCTAAGGGAAACACACACACACACACACACACACACACATTGCTCTTTTGTGTAACATTTTATAGAGGGGTATGACTTTAAGATGCAGGCAAGTTTGATATTAGGAAATATTGTGAGATAAGAGAAATGTGTTTGGGACAATGTCTGGGGTGCCTTCCTGAGCTTTCACCCCCTGAATATTTTCATTTCTTCCTGACCATAGCCCTCACAGCCATCCTTCTGCCTTGGTCTCAATGCACAAGTCACTTAATACTCTCAAGCAGGTGCACATGGAGAGTCCATAAGATGTGAAAACACGTCACAGATGTCAAAGGCACATCTCTGGTCGGCTGTGAAGTCTGTACTTTCCTGAGGACTCCAATGCTCCATTTTAAGATCCACCACTCCCTTCCTTACTGATTTGTGCTTCCTCAGGCTTCTCTGAGGCAATGACTGAACACAACATAGATACGTAAGCACATTCATTATAGTAAGATACAGGAGTTTCACCACAGAAGCCTGGCTAAAGGATTTCTTTTCAATTTGGCCAAAGCTTGGTTTGGGCCATGTTGCATGCCCAAATCTTTCTCCTTAACACTCCTTCCATGGGTAGAAGATAAGCACTGCTCTATACAGACACTGTTGTCCTTTGTTTGGTCCTCTGTACATTTCATGTCTTGAACATCTAATTCTGTCTTAGAGTCTGCTGCTTGTGGTCTTACACTAATGCGTATGGTACTAAGGTATCTTAAAAAGCATATGGCAAAATTAATATTTGGTACTTGGTCATTAATTGCCTGGCAGAAAAGAATATCTATACTGATTGGTAGGAGAAACAACAACAGAATATGACACCAATAAAACATAACATCCTGACTGCTAAAGATCGTTCTTATATCTTCCAGGGAAAATGCTGAAAGGTCTCACCCTTTCAGGAGCTACATAACTGAAGAGATGACAAGTCCAACAAGTTACCAATATAGGCTTGAGATTGTTAATTTGAATTAATTCATTGAAGAAGGATAATGAGAGATGTACCGATATTTAATACATAGGTAAATCTTGAGGATCAAAGAATATCTTTAGTCAAGGGCAGAAATGACTTGAACGTTGAACTGGAATCTGATACTCTCAGATCCCCAGAAATATATGAATGCCCACCCAAAGATCTGAGCCTTGGTTGTAAAAAAATGGAAACCTAACATGTGGGCTCAGGATGTGGGATTTACAGTTTCACTTGAATTGGGGTTTACAGGTGCACTCTCTCATTCTGTAGTAGACTTTAACAGTGCACAGTGCTGAAGATTACTCTCTGCCACCAGGAAATAGTTGCTCCCCTCAGAAATTGTTTTTATCCAAACTAGGGTTGATTTCAATATAAATTAGATAGGGGAATGCCTAGCTTGATAAAGGCATAAAGAGATTACTATAAAAAAAAAAGAAAGGGAGAAACTATTTAACATGTATTAGTTCCGGCCAAGAAAGTTATCCTAGGATTGGATTTTAGAGAGTTTTATCTGAGGATTAGAATATAAAACCAGAAAAGCAAAAATTAAATTAACGAAGAAATTTCAGATTTTATGACAAACCAAATATCAGGTGCTTCTTAGAACCTTAGTGAGGTGAAATTGTCTCAGGTGTTGAAGAAAATAAGAGGAGTAAGATTGAAGAGACATAAAGGAGTCATGATAGATTGACATATAATGCAAGCAAGGCCAGATGAGTTATCAAATAATTATATTTTACAGTATCTGCCCCAAGGACACAGCCCTCTCTAGGACCATCTGGAATGCAATTATAAGAAGGGTAGCAACATCATTTTTCTCTGCAGGTCATTTTTGAAAATAAGAAGACAGTCACAAAATAGGGCTTATTAATATTCATTGGAAATAATAGGCCTGAATTGATAAGGTCAGGTGCAACCCACAAACTTCAGAAGATGAGAAGACATACTTATTTTTTATTTGTTCTTTTTAATTACACATGACAGTTGAATCTATTTTGACATATTTATACAGATATGGAGTATATATTATTCCAATTAGGATCCCACTCTGTTGGTTGTACATGATGTGTTATTATTACGCACACTATGATTAAGTAAAGTCAGATTGAAAGTCAGAAAGTTAAGTCAGATTCATACCACTGTCTTTCCTATTCCTGTTCCTCCTTCCTTCACTTAATTTTTCTTTGTCTGATATACTGAACTTCTATTTTCTCAATCCCCCACCCAATATTTTGTGTTAGTATCCATATATGAGAGAGACCAATAGACCTTTTGTTTTTGGGGGATTGGCTTATTTTGTTTAGCATAATAGTCTCCAGATCCACCCATTTACCAGCAAATGTCATAAAGCCATTCTTTTTCCCCCTTTTTTCCTGAGTATTATTCCATTATGTATATACATCACATTTCTTCATCCATTTCTTTATCCTTTATCATCTGTTGAAGGGCACCTAGGTTGGTTCCATAGCTTAGCTGTTGTGAATTGAGCTACTATAAAAACATTGATGTGGCTGAATCACTGTAGTATTCTAATTTTAAGTCCTTGGAGTATATTCTGAGGAGTGAGATAGCTGTCAAATGGTGGTTCCATTCCAAGTTTTCTGAGGAATCTCCATAATGCTTTCCAGAGTGGTTACATCAATTGCTCAATCTATCCCTATTTGCAGACAACATGATCCTATATTTAGAAGGCCCAAAAATCTCCACCAGAAAACTTCTAGAACTCATATGTGAATTCAGCAAAGTAGCAGGATATAAAATCAACACACATAAATCAATTGCATTCCTATACACTGATGATGAATAAGCGGAAAGAGAAATTAGGAAAACTACCCCTTCACAATAGCCTTAAAAACAAAAACAAACAAACAAACAAAACAACCTGAGGAATCAATCTAACAAAACCTCTACAATGAAAACTATGGAACACTAAATAAAGAAAAGAAATTGAAGATTTTAGAAGATGGAAATATCTTCCATGTTCTTGAATAGATGGGATTATTATTAACATGGCCATAATACCTAAAGTTCTATAAAGATTTAATAAAATTCCTATTAATATCCCCATGGCTTTCTTCATAGAAAGAGAAAAATTCATTTGAAAAATAAGAGGCCCAGAATAGCCAAAGCATCCTTAGGGAGAAAAGTGAAACCGGAGGCATACAATACTAGATTTAAATTATAATACAGAGCTATAATAACAAAAACAGCATGGTATTGATACCAAAACATAGTAGAAGAGTAGTTATAATTATTGTAATGACCAGATATATCGAAGAGAGTTGTGCAAATAGTCAACAGAGAAAAATATGGCAGGGAACAGGGTGCTACAAAATCAAAACATAAGGAGTTTAATAAAGGTTAAGAATGAAGGAGAAGGATGCTGAGGGACACTGTCCTTATTATAAGCTCCAATTCTCTGTTGAGTACAAAGGATCAAGTCACTTTTAGATCTGGAACCATATGACTCAAATGGTTTAGATCCCTAGATGGAAGAACCCTGCAAGATCACAACTAGTACTCAATGTTTAAAACAACCTGCTTTAGAGACTGAATGCTGGACATGTCCAGAGAGTTCAAAAACTCTGCATAAAGGGACAGAGTTGACAAATGCTCCAAGTTTCACAGCATCACCATGATCCCATTTAGAATGAGAGATAAGGTGGGGCAATTAATAAATGGTTTTTAGCTAGTCTGGATCAATGTGTGACTGTTGATCTTTCAGACTCACCCAGGAGTCTCAATGTATATATTTGAATTGGTGCATTTGGAATTTGGAATGGGTTATCACAGTTTGAAAGTTCATATAGGAATCTCTAAAATGTACTATTTTCCTCCAACAAAATAATGAAAACAATCACTTTCTATGTTTTACTCATAGTAATGATTAGTGTCCCCATTAAAATGTTAACAAATGTGGGGTGATTCTGTATTTCATGTTTTATTCATTTTACCATTCTCACTTGTTAAACATTCAGACATGTCCTGGAGAAAAAACTTAGACTACTGCAAACTCAACCATGTAGTAGACAAAATTGAAGTTACAGGGTCACAAGTCTTTTTGTTTATTCAACAATATTTAGAAATAATGTTTTCTTCTTCTTTCCATTTGACTATTTTTATCAAAATGGGAATGCGAATCAAAACATTGACAATTTTTTCAATGAAACCTGCTAAAGTTTCAGGTGCTCTTTTAGAATTTAGGTGTATTGTATTACTATAAAACACAGAACATAGAATTGACTGTGTGTCTTTTGGAACATCAAGAAGAGAAGTGGAACTGACTAAAAATTTCATTCAAATAACATGCTATGGAGAAGAACAATTGGATTTGGAGATTGTTTTAAAAGGTAAGCAACTCATTTTATTTAGAATTTTTATAAAATATTAGATTAATTCTTATGAGTACAAACCAATATGAGGTTGACAAGAGGATATCTGCTTCAAGGAAGCCTCCAGAATAGACAAAGTAGTCAAAATGCTTCTTATTGGCATGTACATAGTGTCAAATATTGCAGTTCTGTGTTTTTTTTTTTTCCTCATCACACAACTGTTAGTAGATATTTTTTACCAGTGTTTATCATGATAAAATTGAGACTCAGAGAAGTTAGGTAATTTTTCTCAAAATCATGCAGTTACATGAAATAGTAGAATTATTGATTCTTTCCTTGCTAATTCCAAATCATTTTCTTCTCCAGTCTCTCATGCTATGTTGAAGCATAACATGTACAAATTAGAGCTAATAAAATAATAATAGCAAGAATAAATATTTCTGAGACTTCTAAAAAGTTATTTAAAATAATCATTGTTGTTGACTTTTTAATAAAATGTTATGCAATAAAATCTGAACTCTTACCAGGGAATATATTCTTTAATTCAATGAGTTCAAAACTATTCAAAAAATGAAGTAGTTTATTTATTATGCCTAGTGTTTTAAAGCTACTTTTTTGTTTGTTTGGGCGTACCAAGGATTGAATTTAGGGGCACTCAACCACTGAATCACATTCCCAGTCATATTTTGTATTTTATTTTGAGACAGTGTCTCGCTGAGTTGCTTAGTACTTCACTGTTGCTGAGGCTGGTTTTGTCTCATCCTTCTCAGCCACTTGGATTGCAGGTTTGTTAAGCTGCTTAACAATATAACATTCTACTTTTTCTTTAGTGTCATGGTTGAGTTTTAGTAATACACAATTTAATATTCAATGCATTGGTTAGAGTAATATCTAGTATTGTGATGGACGTTTTAGCTGAAGTAAAAAACTTCTCAAAAGTAGGAAGTTTCAAACCAATTTGTTTCTTGAACAGGATATGGAGTGACAAATATTCTGGTTTCCCATGATTTAAAATGAAATGTATCATCAGTTGGCTTTATAATTTTTTTTTCACCAGTTTCAATCACTTTCTTATATGGTTTGAGATAAATTCTCCTTATTTAAAGAATGAATGGCTTCATTCTGTCCCAGTGGTGATTTGTGTAACCTACCATGTCTCTTAATTCAACATAAGTGCAAGCACTTCAGATATATATCCATTGTGATAAAGAAATTGACACTGAGATTGTCACTGAGATTCTCCAAGATTGATGATCCTTCCTAAACATAAGACATCATTATCAGTTCAGGGTCATGGACAAAGAAATCACTGAACTGTCAAAAGGATCAGATTACTTTTCTCCAAACATTGCTTGTATATTGTTCTGGTTGTTAAGTCTCTTTTTTGAATGTAAAAATATAATAAAGTTGATATAATATTAAATTTTAATAACTAAATTTCACTGATAACTGTTAAAGACATTGTATCTGTTTGCTTTTCCTCTTATATTTTAGCTGTAAATGTAAAATATATTTTTATTGTTAAATTTTAGTTAATATTGAGACTATATTACATTTAAACATTTGACCATAAAATATTATCTATTACATGATGTAAAAACATTTTTTAAAAAATTTATCTAAGATATTTTCTTCTATGCATTAAATTTAATAAATTTTATAAAAGTTCAGATAATTAAAAGGGATAAAATAAAACATCAGGAGGTAGATCTAAAAATTATATTCATATCAAGTAATATATGTGACATATATACATTTATGTGTGTACATGTTAGTTTGGGGTCAAAAGTAGATGAATTCATTCATTAAATTACAGGTGGGTCTTTTATGCATATTGCTTTTGTATGCAGATTGCTTTTTAGTGCTACCTGGAAGAGATGCTGATTTTCTCTACTTAATATCAGCCAAGAAGGATGGAGTTAAATTCGTTCCAAGAATTTGTAGAACTTGCAATCTAATAGTAATGTTTCATCATAGTACTTAAAAGCGGAAGTCTTTTGCCGGTCATTTGTAGCCAAACTGTTGGAAAAGTTGAAGTGCAAAGAGTAAAAACAAAACAAAGATGAAGTGTAATTCTAGACATCTGCGAGGAGTTATTTGAGATTTCTACGAAAGTACATTAAATGTACTAGTTTGGGAATGACATGAATATTATGATAGTCCTTATTTGCTGATAAGTGAAGTCATGTGAAATTTAATTTTGGGCCTCAGAATATTGTTTTAACTAGAGGAGTATGTCTCTTGCATAAGCAATAAATTTAAAAATGTCTTGTTTTTATGATTAATGCTGCTGTTAATGTATGCTAAATTGTATTTTTGTTTGTGAGAGTGTTAGTCATAGAAAAATATTCCACACTACTAAGTATCTTGAAGAGCAGGTAGCTACAATCAGATTGTTTATCTGGAGAGATATCTCAAGGAAAACTCTCAAAATTCAGATCTAAACAAATTTACTTTTTCTTTTTTAATTTAATCAGTACTATTAGAATGTGTCAACTGAAATTAAGATGTTTTTTCTGCTTAAAGTAATCAAACTTGTGGTTTATGTATTTCATTCCAGAATTACATTATTAAGACTAATTTTTGAGCAACCACTGTATACTAAGATATTATCTTCTAAAAAGAAATTTAACATCCCAAAAACATATTTTTACTTCAGCTTGTATTCACATTTTATTCTGTTTCAGATGTGCATCATACTTTATTTTATGAAAATAAAAATAATTCTGCAAAAGGTGAAGTTACTCTACTGAGATTCAAATTCTAATGCAAATTGTTGTCAAATAGTGCAATTAAATCTCCTGATCCTGGACCATGTAATATTTTTTGCTTTTTGGTACTGGAGATTGAAACCAGAGGCACTTTACCACTGAGCTACATCCCCAACCTTTTAATATATTTATTCATATTTATTTTGAGATAAGTTCTCAATAAGTTTCTGAGGCTGGCCTCAACTTGGAATCCTCCTGTCTCAGTCTCTTGACTAAGATCACTAAGATCACAGTTATGCACCAATATGCAATTCTGTACTTTTCATACTACACGGAAATATTATTCTAATAGCTGTAAAACTTGAAATCTATCCTTGTTTTATTGACCACACACCACTTAATTACACAGACTATGGATTATTAAATTGTAGTTCAGTTACATTTGTATAACTAGAAATATTGTATGTATGAAGTTTCTATTATTGAACTAGTTTTATCTAAAGAAATATTTTTTGTGATTCAGTTTTTGAATAAAATTTGCTTCACTGTCTTTGTTGAAATTACTGCTCACTTGTGGGTGGGATGGCTGGTCAGTGCTGATAGTTTTTCAGGTCCCAATCTTCTTCGTATTTGAACTAAATAAATGAATTCTGTTTACTCTATAAAAAACTATGGCTACTCTTTTTTCTTAGCAATATTTGATGTTTCTTAAAAATATCAATTCAAGTGTCTATTTATGTTGTGTAGCATTGAAAGCAGGACAATTATGTCCACTTGGTATTGGCACCAAAATCTGCTTCTCAAAATGTTTGGGTAAGTTTCTCAAAACATTGATGTTCTGCTCCATCTCCTCATTCTTCCCTTTCTTTGTTTCTCTCTTCTCCTTTTCTTAAACAAAAATTTGTTCCTGAAGAGACTTCAGAGACACAGGATGAGTAAAATCTGTCATTAATTGAATGGAAACTGCTAATGTCTTAAGGTAACTTTTGATTTTTTTGATTGCTTTTTGTCCATTCATCTCTTCTCCCTACAACTCCTCTCCCTACAACTCCTCTTCTTTTTCTTCTTCTTCTTCTTCTTTTTAAAAACAAAACAAAAAACTACTTTTCTTCTTTTTGATACTGTATTTTTTAACTTGGGATGTCTTGTCTGAACTAGGAGTCCTCCAAACAGATTGGAATTAGAAGATGACCTTCACAGATCACTACCAGCCATCAGATACCTTGGCACAATATCAGAATATATGTGAAGTGAGTAATAGTCAAGTAAGAAGTAGAGTATCTTTCTCTATTTTTAGGTTATGTTTTAAAAATATATCTATTGTTCTATAAGATCTCCTTGATATGTATTGTTATTAAAGTCATTAGTTTCTTATCTCAAAAATAATATATGAAATCATAATTAATGATTAATATATAAAAAGGATGATAGATTACTTAAAGGAAATTGATGCTAATCCCTTAGGTTTGGATTTTGTGAATACTGTCAGAGGTCAAATATCTTCTCTTTAAATAACATTTGTGTTTTAGCAATTTATAAAAATTATTTACATAGTTTGTCCTCATTGTATGTATAATTTATTTGTTATAAAAGAATATCTTAGATCTATTTTTAAAAAATAACACTGAAGAAGCAATCTATATTTTAACCTGTTAATTATAAATTGTAACTGAACTAAAAGAGATAAAGAGAAAGAAAATGAATGAATAAGCATAAAACATAATTTATACAGTGCCTGTTATCTGCTGGCCTGTCAGTAGGAGTGTCTCCTAATAAACACGGTATGATAAAAATTAGTCTGCCATTTATTTAGCCAGTTTCAGTACCTTATTTTCACTCTTAAAATTGACTTGAGTACTTTTTGAAAATAAAACTTAGCTTTTTCCTAATTATTGGTTCCCAAATACAAGCAAGCCATGGCTTCACTTAGTGTTCAACTGGAAAAAATACTTAGGAATATGTGTCTGTGTTTATTCAATTAATTGCTACCACAGTGCCCAATGTGATGGCTTGTTAACGTGTCCAAAAACAATGTTTATGTCATATTTTCCTTACTTTGTCTGTATAGAAAGTGCCAGGGATGCAACCCCAATTTCCCATGATAGCTTGGAGTTGCTTTATCTTTGGATTTTGTTAGTTTTGCTTTTGCTTTGTTTAATTTACAAGCTATTTAGAACAGAAGCCATTTGTTTGTTTGCTTGTTTATTAGTTCTATGGCATATAGTACTATCAGGAACATAGCTTATAACTTAATTAAAGTGTATGAATTAATTTTTAAGTGAGTGGATAGAGCTCTTTATATACTCAAACACTTATGCAAGTTGTTGTGAAGGCACATAATATTCTATTTTTCCAATAGAAACAAGTAAAAAATAATGGCAGAAAATTAAATAATTATTATTTATATTCCAACATCCTATACTTAGAGTTATTTATTTAGCAACATTACAATTAAATTATTAATAGGGAATATATGAAATATATCTTTCCTGCAATTAAAGTAGTTCATGTGCATATTTATATATTTATTTATATTATACAAATCATAATATTTCCTGACACCATAACTTAGATTGTGAAAACAACTTTATTCTCCGGGTGAAATAAAAAGTCACTTATAATTGTCTCCCAGCATTTCATTTTAAAATAATCTTTCTATATAGACAGCAATATAGAATACCACTACTGCATCCAGATGCAATACTAGAATACCCATCATCATGTCCAAAACAAGTAAATACAATTTTCTATTGATGCTATTATACATGTTGGAGTTGAAAGAAATAGAGGACAGGAAACCAAGGAGAAACCAAATCTCCTATGCAAAATATGTTTGCAAGAGTAAGAGGGCACCACTTTTTCTGGCAGTATCACTTCAGCTGCATGTCAGCCTTCAACACCCATGCTCCTCTGTAGTCAGAACACTGCCATGGCTATCACCTCAGTCTTTAAATAACAACATTTCTTTGCTGCAAATATAAGAATCAAGGCTGTGCACATACTTCAGTGGTAAAATACCTTCCTAGTATGCAGGAGACCCTGGCTTCACTTCCTAGCACCATTTTTAAAAAAGGGGGGGAATTTATGAGTTCTAATCTTGGAATAAATTAATAAATCTTATTTATATATGTATACACTGATGTTCATAATAGAAACTAAGTGTGATCATTGTAAAACACTTGGGAAATCATTATAAAAATATAATGTTATAGATAAAATCATGTCTATAATACTTTCTATTATTTCAAATGCAGCGTTTATCTTTGATTATGTATTCTATGGACTTAGGCTAGCAAGAAATTCTGTTTCAATGATCCAGTGAGTGGTACAAATATACCAGAATCTTGTGTAAAGAGAAATTCATTTCACCCCAAAATATTACATTATTAATTTGCCCACAGTGTGAGACAATCTTAAAATAAACCTAACATCTGCACTCACCCTTTTCTCCTTTCTCACTGATAAATTGCTTATTCTCCCCTCCACAACTCACTCCTATAAAAGTTTTTATTTTATCTGCCTTTTCAGAAACCTTACTTTGTAGGAAAACATAACTGCATACCTGTAATCCATTATCTCTTTGTCCTATGGATGCTAGAGGAAAAGAATGACCCCAGTATGTACAATTTCCTTGTAATCACAACTTCTTGTTCAAAAAATTAATGACACTGGCCAGGTATAGTGGCACATGCGTATAATCACAGCAATTTGGGAGACTGTGACAGGAGGATTGCAAGTTCAAAGCCAGCCTCAGTAATTTATTAAATCTGTAAACAACTCAAGGAGATCCTCCCTGTCTCTAAATAAAATAATAAAATATAAAAAGGGCAGGATGTGGCTCAGTGATGAAATGCCCCTGGGTTTAATCCCTGGTAACAAAATAAACAAACAAAATAAAAACAACAACAAAAAATGACAACTACTAGCAGGAAGACTACACAGAGTTCTTAATTTTAAAATACTTTTAGCAGTATACAACTGGTGTCTCTAGGTTGCATTTTATCAACGGATTTATACTTTTTAAAAATTTTTTTTCTCAACACATGATTCTTACTCTCTTAAGATAAATAAACCTACTTTTGTGTGTGTGTGTGTGTGTGTGTGTGTGTGTCTTTGTATTCTTCTTTTGGAGTTCCTGTAAAACAATGGTGGATCTTCTTGATTCATTTTCACACTTCTTAACTTTTACCTCATATTTTATTAACTCTATTTTATTACCCTTTACAATATTGATTCTGCCTCAATATCTTCTATTATTATTCTGGGAATCAATTTACATATTTTTTAGAAATATTTATATTGTTCCACACTTTGATTGCTCTGTTATGTTCTCTATATTAAAATTTTTACCCATATCATGCTTTTTGTTTGGTATGAATAATTTATATGGACCAACCAGCAAGTTTATTGATTCTTTCTTCTACTTCATCTACTTAGTTAATAAAACTTTGAAGAAAATCATTGTTGTATGTTCTCAGAGGAGTGCTATCAAATGGGATTCAGTTCATCTATTTACTTTGTAACCTTGGTCCCTTTAATCTATACAAAATATAATTTTTTAGATTTTCTAAATTTTTATTCTTGATTTGGGTGTCAGAAATACTTTTATAACTTTCTACAGCCTGTGTAAGTGATATTCCTTATGGTCTTTACCCATCTGAAGTTTTCTCTGATGCCCATGACTCTGCAGCTGCTGCGGATTCTACTGGGGATGCTTTTATTCTTAGTATTTGCAAAGTTAAGTCCTTCTCAGAACAATGACTGACTACTCCAAAGGAACTTTGTTAGCACCCTCCCTCCATTCTTTTCCAGAAGAGTATTCCCTTTTATTTCAATAAAAATTCAGTCATTATTATAAATCATCTTTTTTTTTCACTTGTTCAAAATTTGTTCAACCATGAGAGATAATAAACTTGGTAAGAGCCATTATTCTACATTTCCCTTACCACTGCACTCTTAGTGACTATAACAGAACTTCCTGTAGTGGATATTCAATATGTATTTACCATGGATGAATAAAATAAAGCAGTATGTTAGGAATATGAATGGAAAAAAGATTATTAAAAGAATTTATTCATTTATGAATTTTTGGTGCTAAGAATTGAACCCAGTTTCTCAGGCATGCTAGGCAAGCACTGTACTACTGAGTCCTACCCCAGCTCCTATTAAAAGTATTAATGCCAGCAACAGTTAAGAAAAGCAGATTACAAACCAATATATCTCATGAAAATATTCATAAAAATCCTCATTATAAAAATTATTATCATATAAAATATAACAAAAATTAGTATAGCACAATTTAAAAGGTTAATCTATCAAGATTAATTATTATCATGGGAACACTAGTATAGTCTAGAATTTACAATATTCAATTAATTTAATTCATAATATAAGCAGGAAAAAAGAGAGACAGAAAAAAAACTTGAAATACTAATATAAAAGAGTACATGAAAAAATTCAGCCTTCATTTGCAATAAAACTCTCAGGAACCTTATTTGAAAATTGTATCCATAGAACTTCTAAAAACAACTTTCTGCATAACAATGGAAGACTACAGGAATTTTTGTAAAAAATTCCATGTTGATTTTTAATTTTGTACATAAGTCAACAGGTTTTAAAAGGATCAAATTATGAAAGACAGCAAAGCTTAAGTACCTAAACTACATTCAAGATATAACTAGGTTAACCAAAATAGTTGTGGTATTAGAAAAACATAGACACAGAATTCAATGGAGCATATTAGAACATCAATAAGTAGACGCACATATGCATGGTCATTTTACTTAACAGTGGTACAAATGCAATTCAGTTAAGAGAAGATGGAAAGTGCTAGAAAAAAAATGGATACAGAAAATTAGTTTTTCATATGAAAACAAACTAATCATATTATGTAGCTCAAAGAATAAAAACTAAGCTAACTGAAATGGATCTGGATTCAAATGTAAAGTGAAAAACTATAAAATTTCTAGAAGAAAATGTAGGCAAAAATATCTGTCCTTAGGTTAGTCAAAGTTTTAGATTTTGTTGTTAGCTTTTCTGAAAGTGGATAAAACTGTTCAATCCATATATCTTTATATCTTTATGGCTTTTTTATGTTTTATGTAGGTAAAAACTGTACTCTTTAGAGTAATGATAAAGATTGAACTACATAATTAATAAGTTATACTTCAATTTAAGAGATACTGCCATCCATCTCTGTTCCTGAGAAAAATATCTTAAACATTATAAACTACCCAAATGTTCCTAAACAAACAAAAAAATAGATAAATAAATCATGGTAGATTCATGAAAAGAACTATTATTCAAAGTGTAAATATACAAACTGCATATAGCAGAGTGTACAAAATCCAGCCTTAATGTAGATTGCAAATTTATAAAATTAGATGTGCCTGTATAAGGATTTTTGACTTCCTTTGAATGAATGTCTGATGAAAGTCCTTTGTAGAAATATCATTTCAGGGGTTCAACTGGAAGAAATGTTATGAAGTCCCATCAAATCAAGTGTTATGAAATAAGTACTAGAACTAAGTCAGATGTGGTTGGACTTAGCTTTTGTGAAATTATTAACTACAGTATCATAACAGTTGTATTTTAAAACTCCACCTTATCTTTAACCCTAGGCATAACCTTAAGTCTTGTTGATAGCAGAGCTATGTAGACTACAGAAAGAATTAAAGCAAAAAAAAAAAAAAAAGAAAAGAAAAAAAAGAAGAAGAAAAAACGAACAACCAAAATAAATACTTCAAAATAAATAATTATAATTTGTCTTTTCCTAAGTCTGTCATTTTTCAGTCATTAACAGGAAAGATGGTTAGATATCAGGGCTTTAATTCTAATATCATAAATAAGGCATCTGTAGTAGATGACCTTCTATCATATTTATGATGGTATTACTCCTTGTTGGAAATGGCTATTTAATTGTGTATGGTGGAATAAAAATTGTCATTTCTTTTTTCATATACTGATGTATAAAGGACCTTTCACTGATCCATGAATTCATGAAGAGCTAGTCCACAAATCTCACCAAGGATGGGGTTAAGTTAAATAAAATTAAACAAAAAAGAAAGCTAAAATAACTAGCATATTAACATTTTTCAATAAATATTTACTACTATTTTTAGTAGCTTAATACTGTTTATCTGGGCCTTTTCAAAATAATGCCTAAGTCACTGGGTTTCTAACTGGGACACAACAGGTAGCTCTGCTACTGATTCTATTTCCCAACATTCTCCATCTTTGCCATATGTTTAGAAGTACATCAGGGCCTTTTAAAGGGCACCCTCTAGCTCTCCTGCCTGTGGAGGGCTCACTGCAGCCCTGCAGTCTGTTGATGACTAAGAGGCTTGCTGTTTTCACTTGGCATGCCCCTGGCACAGCAGATTTGCAATGCAAGAGGCATAGCTGCAAACCTAGAGAACTGGCTGCTTTCCAAGTCTTCAAATTCACTCCTCTGGCTGTATCATTTATGGAAATTGATTCTCTTATTCATGTCTGGGAGGTGCTAGCAACTCTCTGTGGAATGTAGCCATAGGAATAGCATAGGAGAGGTAATGAAAGAGGCAGAATAGTTGCATATGTATGGAAAAGCACAGGGAAAGGTACAATTTTCTATGCAAATGTCAAGCAATCCTTTAATTTAATTCAATAATTCACTACTTCTCAGTACCAGACCAAGGTTTACTGACTCTGAATATAGTCTTTCCCTCAATATATCACAATATTGTTTTCTAAAGACATTTCTGGCAACCCACACGGTTTCTATTATTTGTGTCAAACCCTTTACAAATATGAACTTTCAAAAACCATGATTTCCTTGAGCCAATCTGACTTGAGATATTCATGAGTGCCTAAAATCATAGGTTCTCATTTCCTGAATACTCACACAGACTTGTCCTGGAATTCAGCAAGAACGGGGACAGGGTGACTTTCAGGAGTACCCAGAAAGTCAAAGATTACCTGAAGTTTCCAAGATGCCTTTTTTTTCCCCCTGAACTGTTAGGAACTGTATTTGACATTGAAAATGCAGAGATAAAGAAAGGATGCATATTTACTCTCAATATCTAGTTGACTGAAAAGAAAAATAAATGAATAATAGCAATAACATATAGTCAGTTCTAGGAATGCCTATAAAAGAATCCTAGAGTAGAGGGTCCTAAAAAGTATTCTGAGAAAAATAACATCTAACTCCTTCTCCTTATCTCCACTATTAAATGAATTATAAATTCCCTTTGGTCCTGTCTTCACCCCCTTCTTTGCATCCTGCTCCCAAAGTCCTAGTTCAGCTTATCATCATTTTTACCTGAAGTGTGTAATAAGCTCCTAATCGTAACACTTATATTCACTCTTGCATATCTGTAGTCTCTCAGTTCTCTAGGCAACATTTCAAATTATGTTTTAAACATTTGTAACTGATCACAGTATACATTTGCTTTTAAACATATAGAAATATTTATTCTGAGCTGAAAGAATGATGTTATTTTTTATCACAACCTACAAGTTCCTGTGTAACTACATCCTGGTTTATATCTCTTAACTGATCTCCTGATATTCTTTCTCCCTTCTAAATTTCTTCCCCACTACTCTGACTTTATATTTCTCTAATGATTAAAGTTTCAGTGATTGGGCTTAGGATGTGGCTCAAGCGGTAGTGCACTCGCCTGGCATGCAAGGGGCACTGGGTTCGATCATAAAAAAAAATAAAATAAAGATGTGTCCACCGAAAACTAAAAATAATAATAATAATATTAAAAAATCCCCTCTCTCTCTCTCAAAAAAAAAAAAGTTGCAGTGATTAGGTCTAGATCTAGACGAACACATCTTTTTCTTCATTCTGTCACCAACATCTAATATTGCTTTTACACAAAACAAATATTGGTTGACTAAATAAATAATCAGATTCCTATAGGATAAACTAACCAGGTAAAGAGAGGAAGAAATAATGTTTCAGAAAGAATAGAAAGCTTATAGCAACACATTTAAAAACTATGCCTGTAAATATCATTAAATAGGTTTTAAGAATTATGCTTATTGCCAAGGATGGCAAAATGTGGCTCTGATGTATTACTAAAGGGCATTTTATTTACATACTAAGAAACTTGTATTTTTATTTTGAAGCCAATGAGGAATTCACAACCTGGTTTGCTAAGCATCAAACCTAGGGCCTTGCACAGGCTAGGTAAGCATGCCTAGAGTTCTACCATAGAGCCAGCCCTAATGAAACATTTTAAAACTTAGTAAGTTGTGTATTTTAGATACTAAGATTTTAAGTATGTTAGAAAGTAATAAGATCTAAGCCTTTCATTAGTATTGAATATCAAAAACAGGGGAATGGTTAAGAAACAAATGTATGAAATCTAATATCATCCATATCCTTCTGAATTGAAATTTTGATCTAATTTTCTTTTTAGGAAAATAAACAATACAAACTGACCCCAATAACAAAACAGAAAGTACAAAAATTAAATAATCACATATAAGCAAAATTAAAATAAAGAAAAACCTATTTTGATCCTAAATGCATATTTTCTACAGTCCTACTTTCTATCTTCCCATTAGTAGCCAATTTCTTGAAAGATATTTACATATCCTTACCATGCATTCACACCTCAACTCCCTTAATATGGTCCTCTACTTAAGCTCCAATGACAATCCAGCTGCCAAAGACATTGACATTAACATCACCCTTATAACAAACCCAATTGCCATTTTTCATTTCTTACTCTACTTTATCATTCAGTGTTTTTTTTTTTTTTATTCTAAGAAGCTCCACCATTGGAAACACCAATGAAAAAGATTTTGTGAAGACAAATAATAATAATTCACTTGAATGAATCTTCCAAGGAAAGAACAAAGAAAAAAAAACTTTTAAGAAATTGAGAAAAGTCATTAATATAACTGGCTATATATGCCAAATAATGATTGAAAATATTTGGCCAAAACTATGCCATCCATAAACAATGCAGTTTAGGTTCAAGGGACTGCTAGCATAGTTAAGTGAAAGATGAACAAGTAAATGTACTTCATGTGACAAATCATTTGGAAGCCAGATTCTAAATAGAAGGTTGATGTGGGTAATAAATATCTAGTCAGAACTAGAGTTAATGAAAGATAGATTTTACTGTGGCTATTATTATTATTACTATTACTCTTTGCTTGCTCAACATAGAAGAGAAGAAGTGATGGTAAATAAAGGAATTCTCTGGGGAAAGGGAAGTCAATAAGTTGAAAGTAGATAGAGGCCTTCAGTAAGAGGAGGAACTCTGCTTTTACTGAGCTGTAAGCAATAGTTATCAGCATAGATTACATTTAGAGCTATAGCTGGAAGTGTTTTCCTAACATGCTAATTTCCAAGACAAACCAACAGATATATGTTCTGAGTGCTTTGTTATGTTGAATGACAAGGATGGGATGTAATAAGAGCAACTGTTTTGAGGAAAGATAATTTATTTAAAAATATAAAAATTTCAAGGGAATGTTGAGATCTCATTTCAGTTCCAAGTGTAAATAAGTATGCTTTTCCTGGAATTAATGAAAATTTTATGTGCAAAAAAAAAAAGTCATTTATCAGTGTTGAACTCAGCTCAGTAGCTTATTTTTAAATCTTCCCATGTACTATTTTGCCATTCAATAAACAATTTTTTAAAATTATATTTTATGTTTTACTGTCCTTTTTCATAGTCAAAATTATCCAAATTTGGCTGGACTGGGTAGCACACACCTGTGATACTAGGGACTCAGGAAGCTAAGGCAGAAGGATCCCAAATTCAAAGCTTGCCTCAGAAACTTAATGAGGCCCTAAACAACTTAGCAATACCCTTTATCTAAATAAAATATTCAATGATCATCATTACCTTAAGTACATGTATGAAGACACATAGGATGTGACTCTACTTTGTGTACAACCAGAGATATGAAAAATTGTGCTCTATATGTGTAAAATGATTTCTAATGCATTCTGTTGTCATATATAACAAATTAAAATTTAAAAAGAATAAATTTGTCCAATTTTTTTTTTAAATTTTATAAACCATGTGTTATTACTACAGCTGACAAAAGAGTAAAAAGAATACTAGAATATAATGTTTTACCAAGATAATCACTCATAAGAAACTAAACTGGAAATAAAACTCAGATTTTTGTTTCAAAGCTCATGTTCTTTCTTATTACACTGTGCTCTCTGCTTAGAATTTTCTTTTATAATTAAAATTTATGTTTTGCTTTGACATTTATTTATTAGGAAGGAAACTAGAAGGGTCTTAAAATCAAATAATCAGAAAATATGTTCTAAAATCTTGCAAAGTTTTATAAATATTTCTTTTGCAAAACATGTTGGTAAAGTTTATTAGTGTCTAATGAATGTTAAATTTTGTTTTCATTTGACAAATAATCATCACATATATTTATGGGATACAATTTGATGTCATGAAATATATGTACATTGTGTACATGATTAAATCAGGCTAATTAACATATTCATTGTCTGACATACTTTTCATTTCTGTGTATAAGGACATAAAAAATATCCTTTTCAACACATTTGATGTATACAGTGTAGTATATTTTATGGTCACCATGATATGAGATAGATCATAAATGTTTATACCTTTCTAACTGGAACAATGCATCGTTTGTCCATTCTCTTCCCATCTTTTGGTAACCAACATTATATTCTCTATTTAGTTCTACTTTTTTTTTTTTAGAGAGAGAGAGAGAGAGAGAGTTTTAATATTTATTTTTTAGTTTTTGGCGGACACAACATCTTTGTTTGTATGTGGTGCTGAGAATGGAACCCGACCGGGTCGAACTCATACCAGGCAAGTGTGCTACCGCTTTAGCCACATCCCCAGCTATTTTTTGTTGGTGGTGTTGTTTAGTTTTGTCTTTTAAGAAATCCACTTCTAAGTAAAATCATGTAGTATTAGTCATTTTGTGTATGGATTATTTCACTAAATATAATGCACTCAAGATTCATTCATCTCACTGTAAATTTCAGGATTTTTTTCTTTGTTTTAAGCCTAAATAGTACCCATTGGGTGTGTGAATTTCCTTTATTGATTTATCTTTATTTTTTATTTGTCATACACCCAACTCTGGAGCTATGAGAGCTGTCACATTGGTAGAGTGAGGGCAGAGATCTCACACCTAGGGTAGTCTACACATGGGAATGCTGTGATGTCCTCACAGGGAGACCTAAGTCCCCCAGGGCTCTGTACTGAGTAAGAGACCACTCAAGCAGATTTACAGGTAATGTACCACAATGTATAACTAACTGGAACAAATTAAAAAAAAAATACAGTTAAAGTCTTTTGTGGGACTGGGGTTGTGGCTCAGTGGTAGAGCACTCGCCTCGCACGGGAGAGACCCTGGGTTCGATCCTCAGCACCACATAAAAATAAATAAACAAAATAAAGATATTGTGTCCATGTATAACTAAAAAAAAATTAAAAAAAAAAATAAAAAAATAAAGTCTTTTGTGTTTCTGTCTTGGTAAATCCTTCTATTTCCCCCAATAAAATTTTTACTATTAATTTAAGAAAAAAAAAAAAACTTATTTAGTTTTACACTTCCTAGAAATACGTTTTTGAAATACACAATTTGATAACTACATGAAGAGAGCATCACCCCAGAGACTCTATGCAGTATGTTTTCTGCTGATTTTCAAATTTTAACTATTATATAAAAGTGTACATTATTTATGAGGTATCATATGATGTCTTGATACATGCATACATAGTGTATTACTCAAATCAAAATAAACCTGTCTCCTCAAACATTCATCATGTTTCATATTGTAAAAAAAAATTCAAAATGCTTTCTTCTAGCTTTTATTTTTCCTGTAAATATATAGTACTTTTTTAATGCAATATTATTAGGAATTTAATGACAAATGAAAAAACCTGACCAAAATCATTCTGGGTCTGGTAGGAGAAAAGAGAATAAAAGGAGTATAGCATTATTGTGTGGTATTTTTTTGAACATTTTTTTAAGAGAGAGAGAGAGAATTTCTTTAATATTTACTTTTTAGTTTTCGGCGGACACAACATCTTTGTTTTTATGTGGTGCTGAGGATCGAACCGGGCCGCACGCATGCCAGGCGAGTGCGCTACCGCTTGAGCCACATCCCCAGCCCCATTTTTTTGCACATTTTAAAAAAGTAGTTAATCAGAATTCATGAGCTTAGTTATGATCAATGCATTCAAACTATTTATTACTTTGGATTTCTCAGAAATATTTATGTCTGTTTACCTTTTTTAAAACATCAAAATTGCCAATTATGCAAGGAGAATGTACTCACATGTTTGGTATGTGCATTTTTGCATTTGTAAATTGATTTAGTAAGTGTAGTAATGCATGTCCATTTATTTTAAAAGTATCTTAATATTCTTTTCAGTATAAAACACAAAACCAAATTAACAGAACTCATTTTCCATAAAAAAGTGTTCATTTTATTAAATTCACAGTGTTGGTATTTTAATATTTTAATTAAAGGAATATGTCTTAGGGTTCTATTAGCTACCAGAGTAGTAAACTAATAATATTTTGTTTTTGTCCATTTTCATGTAGTTTTATGTTTAACATAAAGCTGTGTGAAATGCTATCATCAGAGTATTTTAATTATAAAGCATGCAATTTTCAAGAATAAAATATATATCAACAATTCATAATACCTCATTAAAATATAAAGAAAAAGCACTGTATGCTGATGTGGTTAGAATCATAAGATACATTTCTATTTGATAACTCAATTTATTATTTCTTTATTCAATTTTATGCAATTATGACAATGGACATATGACTCTCAAAGTGGTAGAATTATGCTTTTAACACTTAGGGTTATTGTTTGTCACTAAGGACATTTGGAAATAAGTACAGTAATGCATATTTTAATGGCTTCCAAGTTTGATGGAGGATACAAATGAAAAGCATCAAAATAACAATCAAAGAGAATACATAAAAATATTACATTTTCAATAATTCCTCAGCTGGCAATTGAAATGGAACATTGGCTGAAACACTTTCTCTAGATATATTCTCAGGTGGGAGGTCTTTGCCCAGTATTACACTAATAACATTATGCTCTTCATGCATACTAATGTCAGACTCTCAGAGCTGGATGCAAAATCATGTAATCCTTCAAATAGGTCTTCAGTATAAATCTGTTATTCAGAAGCAGACAAAAAAATGAGTAAATTAATGATTAAAAATAGTAAGTCTCATTATTTTTATCCATTTATTTTTCTTCCTTACATTTCCTTACTTAAAAAGCTGGCATCTTAAAGAGGCATTTCTAGAGCCTATCAATCAGTGAATTACAAATTCATAAAGAGATCCAAATTCCCCAGCTACAGTTTTCTTTCCCAAGAAGTAATATTTCATGTTTTTCATAAATAAGTTTCTGTTTTATATAACTGTTTATGACTTGGAAATACTATTTCTTCTTAGGGGGTTTTTCTGAAACAAATAGACCATCAAATATTACAACTCTAATATACATATTTTAAAATTTTGATAATGCTATAATGAATCTGTTGTTGTAGATCATCTACAAAACTGTGCTGTTAACAATCAACAAGATAGATATCAATTATTACATTCCTGAATTTGTAGCTTCCAAAAGCTGAACCATATTTTTCAAATCACCATTTTGATACAATTACTAAATACAGATATTTTATGCTTTATTGGCTTAAGCTATGTCCAGGAATTCTATGGAATTATTATTACAATTTGACATCTTTTTTTTGTTATCTAACTGTCAAATATGATGTTATAACCCTTAAGCCAGTTTCTGAAATATAGTGAACTTGTAATTATTTTTCTGATTCCCTGTTCTCCTAGTTCTATAGAATTAATAGGACTGCTTACTAACTGATTTTTTAAAAATGTAGTTATCTTTTACTGAGTCATATCTACTTTTGTTATTGTACTTTTGAGATATTACTCCAGAACAATGCACAGTATTCTTCATGTGCCCACACTGTTGTGTTATTCTGGAATGCTAGCTTTGGTCTTCATCCTGTTTCTCTTTTCTCCATCACCATTTTTTAGGTTGCCTTTTTAAACATGTAAGTTAGATTTTTTTTTTTTTTGTACCAGGGATTGAACTAATGGGCACTTGACCACTGAGCCATATTCCCAAGCCCTATTTTGTATTTTATTTAGAGATAAGGTCTCAGTGAGTTGCTTAGCACCTCATTTCTTGCTGAGGCTGGTTTTGAACTCATGATCCTCCTGTCTTAGCTTCCTGAGCTGCTGGGATTACAGGCTTGTGCCACCGTGCCCAGTGTAAATTATAATTATGTCTTATTACATAACCCGGAAAATACCTATACTAGAATATTTTGCTTGCAAATGATAAATCATAAATTTTAATTACATAGGCTGTTCTTTGGTGATTGATTGGCAGTCATCAATTTTGATCTCCTTGTAACCAAAACTAATGTGTCAACTGAATTTAACACATTATATATATATATAATATATATATATAATATATATATGCATATATATAAAAGATTTTTTATATATACATATATAATGATGTTTTAAGACATTATACATATATATGCATATATATGCATATATATAAAAGATTTTATATATATATACATATATAATGATGTGTTAAATTCAGTTGACACAATAGTTTTAGTTAAAAGGAGATCAAAATTGATGACTGCCAATCAATATTAAAATCTTTAAAAATGTGATTTGTCTCATGCTTCGGGTCAAATAAAACTATATTATAATATGTTCCAGAAATGTGACTTGCAACACTTAGAAATGCTAATAAAGTATAATAAAATCTCTTAAAGGGAATGTGACTATGCTTTCATGTAAAAAAGTTCTCATGTTCCCTAAGTTCAAGGGAAACCATGATACAGAGAGATAAGTACAACAAGATACTGAATTTGTTGTAGAATGAATTATGGGCTTTAAAACCCATGCACTAAAATGAAGAAAGTCATTAAGCAGAAAAGGCAACATTATTGGATGATTAGAATAGGCTCCATGAATACTAGGCCATTCGACCAGATGGGATAGAAAAGAATTGCCAAGCAGATATCTTGAAAATAACTATTATAGCAGAGGGAGAGAAAAAAAAAAGAGGCAAGGGTTTACATTAGAGGGAAATGACATAGTAAAGGTCTGGTTACTGAAGAGATTATACACATGAAAATAGAAGCAATTATACATTTAGACAGTTGAGTCACTTCCCCAGTGAGAGATAGACAAGTTTGTCTCTTCTTTGGGTGGGGAAAATACTTTTTTTAGAAATTAAAATGATAGTGCATTATTTTATGATCATTTATAGCACATGTTTCACTCATATGGGTTAGTGTATCTAAGAAATTAATTTTTAATGCTGTCACAAGCAGGGAGGGACTGTTAAAAGAGTGAAATGTGTAATTCTTCTCCCAAAAAGGAATTCTAATACTGATATCTATTTTAATTAGAATATTTTATAGTGACCTTGAGATAAGCAAAAAATCTCACTAACATTTTAATTAAATCAATGTTTTTTAATTCATCCTACTTGCTATAGGTGAATTTGTCCTATTTCTTCTAGGTGATGAGGATGCAATAGTGAATATCACTGATAAAGATTTTTTTTTTCCTATGTGGCTTACATTCTCATTAGCAAATGAACATATACACAAAAAGATAATATAAACAATGTCCACAGTGCATTGAAAATTACCAATGATAAAAGATACTAAATAGCAGGAAGTGAAACAAAGATTGAAAAAAATAGATAAAAAAGAAAAAAAGATATAAAATAGACAAAGAAATAGATACAGAAACATATATAGAAATAGCTAATATGAAACATATATATATATATATATATATACATATATGGAACATAATCCTCTGTGGTGTGTGTGTTTGTGTGTGTGTACACACATAGAACCACAGAGGTTGTATTCCATAATATATAAAATATATTGATAAATCAATAAAAATAATACAGCAAGCCAAGATAAAAATAAAATATTTGAAAAGACAAATTTTTAATGAAATACTTAAAAGGACAATTCTGTGATTAATAATTAAATAAAACATTCTGAAGTTAATCATTCATTTGTGTATGTCTTTATATGTCTGTGTACCAAGGATTGAACTCAGGGGCACTTAATCATTAAGCCACCTCCCCAGCGCCCCCAACACTTTTTTTTTCAATTTAGGGGCTCACTAAATTGCTTAGGGCCTTGCCAAGTTGCTGAGTCTGGCTTTGAACTCCTGCCTCATCCTCTGGAGTCTCTGAGATTATATCATTCATTTAAAAAATTTATTTAAAACAATATAGAAAAATAATTTCAAGTATGGGGAATGATAAAATTTAAAAATTCAGCTAATATGAAAGGTTTTTTTAATTCAATAAATAAAAAGTGCAACAAAAGGAACACTATTTTTTTTTTTTTTTTTGGTGCCAGGGACTGAACTCAGGGGCACTTGAAAACTGAGCCATATTCCCACCCTATTTTTGTAGTTTATTTAGAGACAGAGTCTCACTGGGTTGTTTAGCACATTGCCCTTACTGAGGCTGGCTCTGGACTCTCGATTCTCCTGTCTCAGCCTCCCCACCCAGCCACTGTGATTTGAGGTGTGCCCCACCGCGCCCAGCTGTTTTGTTATTTTTGAAAATATAATTTGAAGAGAAATTGGCAATACTCACCATATTTAAATATGACTGTAACTTATGCTCGTAATTCACCTTAAATATTTCTTGTATACCTGTAGAAGGAAGCATGGTGACTACTGTTAGAGTCTGTAAACAAGTCAGGATGGCAACTGGCAAATGTTAGAGTCTGTAAACAAGTCTGGATGGCGCCTGGCATTTTGCCAGGGGGAGTGGTTTGTGAGGTGGCGCCAGGGAGCCATTAAGTGTGGAGATTTCTTATTGGTTGACTGCTGTATCTAGTTTATGTTAATTAAGATAAGCTGTGTGTAATGTATAAATACCTCTGTTGTCCTACAATAAATGGCTCCCACTCCTGCTGTATCAATCTACACAAGTTGCTCGTCACCCCAGGTTATTTTGCTGCAGCTGGACTGCGGCAGATGGTGGCCCATTACGGGGAGCCCCGGGACACTCTGGGGTAAGTGACGAAAAAAATCTGCCCGTCCATAGATAGGACGGGAGCAAATCTGCTCGTGCCTAGACAGATAGGGCGAAAAGAAAAATGGCCATTTTGAGAAAATGGAGAAGATTGATACAGTATGTTTGTGTCTTGTTTTGTCTTGAAATGTTGTATTATCTTTGTGACGAAAATATGGAAGGGGTGAGAAATAAATTACTAAGGAAAGAAGGCACCCCAGTGGAACCAAGAATAGTTAGGGCATGTGTTGATAAGAGCCCAGGAACTCTAGTCAGAAAGAAGAAAAAAGTTCAGAGGAGGAAGAATTATCAAGAAAGAAATTGCAAAAGGCTACTACTAAATACTTTTTGAGGGTTCGTGAAGCGGCGAGGCGGCTGCCGAGTGTGTGAGCCGGTCACAGAGCAGCAAGGATTTTCCAAGAGGCGGCGGCGACTGGCCCTTCCCTGCCTCCTGGCCGGGGAGCAGGACGCCACTGCAATAGCCCAAATCCAAACCTGACCAGGAGGCACAGTCTCACAAGCTCTTGCTCCCTGTGCCCAGTGGCAGTTTGAGTCAGGAACACTCCCCGGACTCTCTCCGGGGCCATCTGGGGCTGCCCGGGACGCTGCAGGCGGAAGATGGCCCGCGTCCCTGAAGTTTGATAATTTCCAAGGCCAGTAACTACAATGGTTCTCCCACACCTGGAGGCTAATGAGTAATGAGCACTCAAATGTAAAAAACCTTGAGATAATATACTAAATTGTTCAGAAGGTTGTTTTCTTAGTGGAATACTACAGGATTTTCTTTAGCCATTCGGAGTTCCTGCCTTCGTCCCAGTGCCGGTGAAGACAAAAATGGAAGAACTTCCAGTGTTGCTGAGAACCGGACAAGACTTCGGATCAAGCTAGCTGCCTGCAGAACTTACCTGGACTGTGATTTACCTGGGCTGTGAGTTAATCTATTGAGACACTGCTTTACCTGGACTGAGACAACAAACTGTAATCTACAACAAATTGTAACTCGGTATCTTTGCTAACGGTGTCATTGCTGGTATAATTTTTCCAAGGGCTTCTTGAATGGAGCCATCAAGTGGCTTGGTATTGTGACATTTTGTATCCTCCCCTTCTGCTTGTAGCAGATTATTTATGGTGTTTGTGTAAAAACCACTATGGTTGTTATTTAAATTAAACAAAAGGGGGAAATGTTAGAGTCTGTAAACAAGTCTGGATGGCGCCTGGCATTTTGCCAGGGGGAGTGGTTTGTGAGGTGGCACCAGTGAGCCATTAAGTGTGGAGATTTCTTATTGGTTGACTGCTGTATCTAGTTTATGTTAATTAAGATAAGCTGTGTGGAATGTATAAATACCTCTGTTGTCCTACAATAAATGGCTCCCACTCCTGCTGTATCAATCTACACAAGTTGCTCGTCACCCCAGGTTATTTTGCTGCAGCCGGACTACGGCAGACTACTAAACCCATTATAATGAATTAAAGAGGTAGAATGACACAGATTAATAATTCTCAATAACATCACATTCAGGGCTGGGGATATAGCTCAGCTGGTAGAGTGTTTGTCACACATGCAAAAAGAAAAAATGTGCACTAATTATAAGACAGTTTTCTGAAAGACTTTACAACATAAAGATACAACAATGAAAAGAAATATGGCTTCAATCTCCAGAACCACAAAAAAAAAAATCACATTCAGTTTAAAAAGATAAAGGGGAAAATATTCTTATTTTTCATTTGGAAATATGTAATACAGATCCTATACATTATTTATGTATCGTTATATATTATATATAAATACAAAATGCCATATGCAAAATATCTGAATAATCACACTGATTTGAGGTTACACAGGAGTAAACTGAGAGGATTTGGCCATTAGTCAGCATTCTCAATTTAAATAATAAAAACTTTATAAAGCTAACAAGTAAAATTGTTACTATCTTCCAAAGATGTATGGTAGAAATATTAACTGTATTTGGATCATTTTGTGTCATTTAAAAATAACCTTAACATTCTGTTGTCAAATTTTTATTGCCAAAATTAGTAAAAAAAAAATAAATAAATTGTCAACTGTTAGCCTCTAATGCAAAATTTAAAAGGAGATGAGCAAGAATAAGCCAATCCCCAAAAAACAAAGTCAGAATATTTTTTAATGTTTTCTCTGATATGCAGAAGCTAATTGACAATGCCGGTGGGGGGACGCTAGGTAATAGTAGAGTTATTTTGGATTAGGCAGAGGGGAGTGAAAGGAGGGGAGGTGGTATTCAGGTAGGAAAGAGAGTAGAACATATTAGACATTATTACCCTATTTGCATAAATGAGTACATGACAGGCGTAATTCTACTTCATGTACAACCAGAAGAAAGAAGTATTCTCATTTATGTATGATGTGTCAAAGTATACTCTACTATCATTTATAACTAATTAGATCAAATAAAAAAAGAATTTCACAGTTACTATAAAATAATCATATGAAAAATCACAGCCTCATAAAATCAGTTCAGAGATTTCACCCTCAAATCCTTTCAGTCATCCACCAGTGCCTTTCATTGTTTATTTGAAGAACAGTTACTATTTGACAGAAAGCAGGGATGAAAGAAAAATCATCTGTGTTTCTTTTCTAGAAAATGTTAATCCTAATCTAATTTAAATATTGTACAATGCATATATGTATTGAAACATTCCATGATACTACATAAATAGGTACATTTTGAAATATTTCTTTTATCACTCAAAAATAAATTTATTAATGATACCAAAATGACAAAAGAAAAATGTGCACTAATTATAAGACAGTTTTCTGAAAGACTTTAAAACATAAAGATACATCAACAAAAAAGAACTATCATTAAAGAAAATAAACTGCTTTTTAAACTTGGCCAGTATGAGAGGATACATTCATTTTAAAGACCTGTTTACATGTGGTCTGTTACCCTCTAGAAAATAGCTAGAAAAATCTCAAAAGCCCTTAAAAGTTTTTGTAGTATATTTGAACCAGGTCTCTGAAAATCACTTCAACTTCTATAAATTGTGCATAAAATGCCTAATTACTAACTGTATGCATGTATACACACATGTATAAACACATATGTGTCTAAACTTAAATCTACATATGTTGGCATATATTATTTTTACTGTAAAAAACTCTTAACAAATTTTTAATTTTCGTAGAATTATGCTTTCATTGCTGTGACCAGAATACTCCTATAAGAACAATCCAGAACGGGGAGAAATTTATTTTGAGGCTCATGTTTTTGGAGGTCTCAGTCCATACACAGCCAGCTCCATTGCTCAGGGATCAATATGAGGCAGACATCATGGCAGAAGACCATGGTGGAGGAAAGTGGCCCAGGGCCTTACTTGAGTCAGAGAGAGAGAGTTCTTTTCTCACCAAGAACAAATATAAACCCCAAAGGCACACTCCTATTTCCTATCTCCTTTCTCCATTAAAATGACCTATCTCCTCTAGCCACACCTGACCTGCCTACAGATACCACCCAGTTAAACCCTAACAGCAAATTAATGCACTGATTAGGTTAAAACTCTCATAACCCAATCATCCTATCATTTCACCTCTGAAACTTCTTGATTTGTCTCATACAGGAGCTTTTGGGGGAACTTAATATCTAAACCATAATACATTGTATGTCCCAAACTCTTTTTTTTTTCTTAAAATACAGCAATTTAGGTATTATTTATTTTATTTAATATTGTTGAATTTTGATCACTAGAAAGAAAAAATCCTAGGTCAAAACACAAAAAAAATTCCAAGTGTTGGATAAAATCCATGCTGCAAATTTTAATTAACACTATTGAACATTCACACAGAATACTTTCTATAATACACACATTCACATGTACACACACACATGCTCACACACACTCACACACATATATGAAAAATATAGTTTTCAAATTTCCCCTGTGAAGTAGAGTAAGGTTGTATCCTCAGAATAATTGCTGCTTTTATGCACATGAAGGCTTATGCTGCTTTTATATATTATATAATGATAGAGTCATGGAATAGAAAAATTAGGATAAATTACTAATAAGGACAAACATAACTTGAATCTGGTGTTCTAGTTTAATATACATTTAAATGGTACAGTATTTAAATTGATTTCTTTGGAAACATTTCATTTATTTATTGAAAAAATCTGGTTTGACATATTTACATAATTATTTTGTTTCATAACTTTAGAAAACTTCAGGGGGCAGCACAGCTGTTGCATGCTACTCTGACCTCTATTTAAGAGATAGCCTGGGGCAAGAAAAATGGTTAGCTAACAACCTCCAGCTGCAGGTGCTTTCAGAATCTGCCCAGATTTCCTGCTATGGTGCACAGAGGCTGCACCTGTCAAATGACTGAGTATCACAGTGACACAGGGCTCAACATTACTGCCTGTGACTCCTTGAAGAATGTCTTAGCATTTTCGTTTATCTGTTGGGTTAGTAAGGATTTTTTCAAGACTCCATCATTGTCTGGGAATCTTACTAGTCCAACTTCTGCCTTTCACCATTCATGCTATCTCTTCGCTGATTCTAGCTCTGTGTGGCAGTTGGATGCCTTCTCCTGAGTGTGAATACACCCAGATTCCTTTATCTTTCACAAGTATTGTCCCCAATAAATCAGTTATATATCAAATTATATATTTGTATATGCTTCTTAGAAGGCCCTTCTGACAAACATAAGATATATAATTAAAACTTAAATGGATTTTCTATATAATTAGCTGAAAGTTGCTATAATTTCCCAAATATTTTAATGAAATTTTGGCATTTTTCAAGTGTGATAGCTATTATATTCATCATCATAATGCTAGTAAATGTTCTTTGAATTAATGTCTTACTCTTTTCAAAATAACATAGTAATGTAACTTATTTATTAATCACTGTTCTTTATCATTAATCATATGATTGGATGACCCCTCAGTGATTACATCTATCAGCATTTTTTTACATCTATCAGTGCTCCAATCTATCAGCAATTTTTCACTTATAAGAGAGTCCGTTTAATCTCCTTGTTAACTTTTGCCTGCATTTTTGTGCCCCTCTCCTTTCCACTACCCAGCATCTTACTGGAAACATAATGAGATTTTTCTCTGATCTTCACAGGAAGAATCTGGCAGATCTCCTGAGGTAAAATTCAAGAATGTTTAAGGACTTCCTTAAGATATGGGCCCTTTGGAGTTCTTAAGAACTCACTAAAACAGAGTGAGCCTCCAGCAATTCGTCAATTATAGTTTAAACTGCTTGTACCACTACTGATTCCAGCTTCAAGCTTCTGCCCTTGGAATGCTGCTCCTAATAGTTACAATTTGCTGTATCTGCCTGTTTTCTCTCCATTTTTCAGGGCATTTTGCTCTGATTCTCAATTTTTTGATGGATCTATTAATTGTCAATTTATGGTTTGTGCAATGTTTTATTTGTTGAAGGAATTGGAGTAACAACTTACAATCTCGTTATGTGTTAGAAAATAAACCAGAATTTTACATTTGTACAAAATATTCCATCCTGTAACAGCAGATTAAATTACCTTCTCACACTTACATAGAGCCTCCACCTAGTTAGATAGCATTCCTACCCATAAAATACATCTTAACAAATTTAAAATATTAAAAATAAATACAAAGTTAATTCTCAGATCACAATGGAAATGAATTCAAAATCAACAACAAAATAAAGCTGGAAAGTTCTGCAAATATTTGGAAATTATACAGCAAAATTTTAGAATAATATATGGGTTTAGGATGTCTCATGAGACATTAGAAAATAGTTTGAATCGTGTGAAAAAGAAAATAAAATTTATCAACATTTGTGAGCTGCAACTACAGAAGTACCTAAAGAGGCACTTATATTATTGAATGTCTATACTGCAAAAAGATGAAAGGTCCAATGTCATTAACCTAAATTTATATTTTGGGAAACCAGAAAAATATAAGCTTAAATCAAGCAGACTAAAAGTAATTGAAGATTAAAACACAAATTAATAGAAAAAATAAATGGGTCCTTTGAAATAAATATCAATAAAATTGATAAACCTTCAGTAAAACATAAGAAAAAGGAATGAAGACACAAATTAACAATATCAGAAATGAAAAGTTTGCCAACCACTGGTCACATGGACATTTAAAAGATTATGAAAAATACATGCTCATAAATTTTGTGACCTAACTGAAAAATGAACAGTTGTTTGAATATCACAAACCACTAACTCTCACTTGATGGGAAATAGATAACATATTATATATTGGGGAAAAATATGTAAAGCAAAAAGATCTTTACTGAATTATTGTTCTCTTTGCCTACATGCCCATACTGATGTTCCTCAAATAATATCAGAAAAATTTTCAACTCCACTTGTCCTCCTCGAATGAGTTCCCAGAGATATTCAGTTCACTCTGACTTCTGCAGAGATATTACCTTCTTCCTGCTGTTCATCAAAGAGCATGATGTTCCTTCCATTTCTCTCTCCATTTACTCATTTCAAAGCATTTAACATACATTTATGGTTTGATTTATATATTTACTTTCTGACTAATGAACAAGAGTCATCCAACATTAATATATTTGCATGTTTTCCACAAGTGCATTTCAAAAATATTTTTGTAGTTGTAGATGGGCACAATACCTTTATTTTATTTATTTATTTTTATGTCTTGCTGAGGATTGAACCCAGTGTTTCATACATGCAAGGCAAGCGCTCTGCCACTGAGCCACAATCCCAACCCCTTCCATAAGTACATTTTTAAGCTAAATTAAATATTCACACATATCAAGATATCAGTTAATCTTTCATCTCCAGAGTAGCTACCATAGTGCTCATCTCTTTTCACTCTGCTACCTATTCTATCACCCTTTCTCATGTTTTATGACATTTACTTTAATGAATATAAATATAAAAATATAGCATATATTTTTAAAACTTTAAAAATTATCTTTTCTGTAATCTGAAACTCTAATCTGCTCATTTAGCTGATATAATTTCCTATTTTTATGAAAAATTTAAAAATTTCTCTACCTACATCTTTACCAGGAAAAATTTGTTTAGTCCATTTTTAATTTGTGAAACAAAGCCATTATTGACATCTTTTCTGTATATTTAGGTTAGAGCACATCTGAAAATAAAATTAATGGTGTATTTGTGCATAGCGTCAAAAGACATTTATTTTAACTAATTACATGACTAAATTAACTTGAAATTTTCTGAGTAGTAATAAGAGAATTTGTCTATCTATTCATCTATTTACTTATTTTTATTCACATTTCTTCTTTATTGAATTATTAATATTGTTTATTCAGATGCTTTTGTCTTTTTAGTCTTGATTTTTAAGTGTTCTTTATATTCTTGAAGAATTAAACCTATGTTAATCATTTCACAGCAAGTGTCTTCTAACTTTCTGTGAATTTTCCTTTTTAGTATGGTTTTAAAGGATATTATTTTCTTTGAGAAAGTTTCTGCCACTGAGTGGGTAATAATAATTGAGAGAGAAAAAGAGGACTTGTTCAGCTGAGTCTGTCCCAGTGATACGCCCTGTAAGTTCATATCTTTGATAGTACATTGACATGTAACAGTTTGGTAGACAGAACTTTTAAGTTAGAGACTTCTCAACTGGAACTCAAATGCAATCACCATTTCCAATTTTACAGTTACCAGATTTCCGACAATGTTATCATTGATCATACTTCATTATTCTTAGCACACCAAGACTTTGCTATTCCCTTTTCTCTTTCAGTCCAGGGAGACAGAATGATTATCTTACGTTTGTTCAAATAAATGCTTTATGTCTCATTTAGTCTAAGTTTCTGGCAGTCCTTATGAAAGGTTCAGTTTTTCTGATGGCTGCTCCTGTGGGTTGTGTCACTGCCTTCTCCTGTAGGCTCCTGAAAGACCCAGGCATGAAGATCTATTGCCTCCATAACAGGTGGATTATCATTCACCTGTTCCACGAAGACATTTTGCAAGTATAGTTTTTTTTTTCAGGTATTCCTTCTTTTATTATAATCTACAATTAATCACATTACCACTAACATTGTAAGTTTTGCCTAGGTTCTTGCCTTCAATATTTCCTGTGTCACTTAATTTAGACACATTACTTAATGTCTAAATCTTTTTGTTTCATCTCAAGAAACCTTTGAAATATTTCTTCTAAAACAATGTCTTTTAATGCCTAGAACTTCAAATTGGACCCAAAAGAAGTTATTACTAGGAGCAGCATCTTTGAAAAATTATTTCAGCTTTATAAACTAAAGAAAATCTTTAAAAGAAATAGAGCAGTTATGATCCAAGTGATTGTGTTTAGCTTCCAAGACACAAGAACACTATTTGATGATGTGCTATTTTACAAAGAAATAGAACACCTTATTCATCTGGAAAAAATAATTTAATGAGTTATTTGAAGTGGTGGAAGAAATCTGAATGAGCACTTAAATTTGAAAAAGAAATGTTAAATTGCTCAGCATAATAAGAGGAGAATAATTTGGAAGGCAATGGAAAATAGTAGGTATTTACAGGCTAGTTATGACTAGGATGAGTGGTAATGGGGAAAAATTGCTAATATAAGTGTTGAAAAAGAGGCAAAATGGAAGAGAAAAATGGCATTTTTTATTTGAAATATTATTCTCTGTGTAATATGAATTCTCCATAAGATAAGCAAAAAAAAATGAGGTATAATCATATAGATTGTGGAAGAGGGGTGACATGGTTAAAGGTATATCCTGACTATGAAAATTAGGAATTTAAAAGGTCCTCAGAGGCCCATGTGTCAAAATTGTAGTCTCCAGCCCCTGGCCTAGTAGCAGTTCAAATAAGAACAAAAGAAGTCATTTCAAGGAGTGACAGCTTTGGAAAATTAATTCAGCTTTATAAATTAAAGAAAATCTTCATAATCTTTAAAAGAAATAAGGGGAACCTATTGCCCAACTCTATTATGTAATTAGGGGATGCCAAAAGGGGACTTTTGGCAGACAGTTGGCTCTCTTCTTTTTCTCCACCTGTCCTGAGGTGAGCAGCTCTCTGCCACACACTCTCATAATAAATGTACTCCCTCTCCACAGGCTGAAAAGCCGTATAACCAGATAATCTAGGACCAAAATATCTGCAATTGTCAGTTAAAAAAGTCTTTCTTCTTTATATATTCTTTATTTCAGGTATTTCGTTACAGCAACAGAAATCTAACACAATGTTATTCCCCAAATTATATCTAACCCTGACAATACTTTGTGATTAATCTTCCCTCAAGTCATTTGAAAGCCTGATAATTATACCTATCTACCCACCTACTGATCTATTTATTTATAATTCTGATAATGTATTTATATGCATGTGTGTGTAAAATTATACATACATATATATTTTTCAGAGTATGATTTGATGAACAAAAATTTTTATTCACGTTTTCATAAATACATCAAAGTGGATTCTACTGTCATGTAGAACTAAAAGGACAAATAAAATATATAAGCAATTTTTAAAATTGGAAAACATGCTATGTTCAAGCCATAACAAGCAGAGAGAGGTGCTTGGATATTTGTTGATAAAATGCTGGAAGGCTAACAAAATAAAGGTTGTTAGAAATGTCTATTTTTACAAGTGTCTCTTTCTAAAAAAATAGTTCTGCTGGATTTAATATTTGTGGTCTGGCTGAGCAGTAGGATTCTCAAGCACTGGCAGTCAACTGAACAGACGGGACACAACTTTAATCGGGTTATGCAGAAGAAATGTTTTAAAGATGCATTGAAGCACAAATTCAAATGACACAGCACAACTGTGTGCTATAGGAGAGCAACAGCTGCAGTCAGGCCTCCTGGCAGTTACTTATGGCTCCTGTCAAGCAGTGCTATCAGACATATTTGATTTGAGGCAGTTAAATGATAGTGTCAAAAAAAAAAAAAAAAAAAACAGAGGTGGCTAGATGGCTTTCAAGCTAACAAGGGCTAAAGGGAAAAGTTCATTCAGAAGTACAGCTGACTTTTCCCTCTATGTGTAAAATTATACATACATACATATTTTTCAGAGTATGATTTGATGAACAAAACATGCAATTTATTCATGTTTTTATAAATACATCACTTTATCTAACCTTCTTTACATTTTGGCCCTTGTCATATCTTTTCCCTATCTGTTCATCTTTTTGACAGGTGGAAAGAAAAGTGAAGCAGGAATAGTCCAGGTCCCAATATTCACTTCATTGGTCTCCCCAAGGACAAATTATACTTCCACCAGACCCCACCTCCTTCCATAAAGATATATTAATAACTTCATTAGTAGGCCATAAACATTGCCAAATCACTTTTTCAATTGATCTAATTGAACTTTGTTTTGAATTGGCTCATCTACTGTTTGTTCTTCCGCAGTCTGATTAGTCCAAAGGACACTTCACAAGGCATTTTTACAAGAGTGCAAATTGGAGTGTACTCTCTTTTGTGAAATTGACCACTCCATGTTTTCTCTTTTGCATGGTCTGCAATGACTGTTGATGATTTTCAAAGTAACTATTAGTAAGCACAGTATTCTAGGGATTATACAAGTGACTTATTATTATTGTGTATGAATTATCCAGAATAATAGGTTTCATTGTGACATAATCAAACATGCCTATGAAATAATTTGATCAATTTCATTCCTCAGCACCTTTCTTGCCCTCGCATTTTTCTGTGCACTGATACCCTCCTCTACCCTATAGCTCTACCTTCTACTAGATACCTTCCCTCCACACCTTTTTTCTCTCTAGCTTCTACATATAAAGTCTGGCTTACTTTGCTCAATATAGTGTTCTCTAGTTCCATTAATTTTTCCTGCAAAGGACATAATTTCATTTTTATAAATAAAAGTTTTTTCTCAGCAAAAGAAACAATAAGAGAGGTAAATAGGGAGCCTACATCCTGGGAACAAATCTTACTCCTCACACTTCAGATAGAGCCCTAATATCCAGAGTATACAAAGAACTCAAAAAATTAGACAATAAGAGAACAAACAACCCAATCAACAAATGGGCCAAGGACCTGAACAGACACTTCTCAGAGGAGGACATACAGTCAATCAACAAGTACATGAAAAAATGCTCACCATCTCTAGCTGTCAGAGAAATGCAAATCAAAACCACCCTAAGATACCATCTCACTCCAGTAAGATTGGCAGCCATTATGAAGTCAAACAACAACAAGTGCTGGCGAGGATGTGGGGAAAAGGGTACACTTGTACATTGCTGGTGGGACTGCAGATTGGTGCAGCCAATTTGGAAAGCAGTATGGAGATTTCTTGGAAAGCTGGGAATGGAGCCACCATTTGACCCAGCTATTCCCCTTCTTGGTCTATTCCCTAAAGACCTAAAAAGAGCATGCTACAGGGACACTGCTACATCGATGTTCATAGCAGCACAGTTCACAATAGCAAGACTGTGGAACCAACCTAGATGCCCTTCAATAGACGAATGGATAAAAAAAATGTGGCATTTATACACAATGGAGTATTACTCTGCATTAAAAAATGACAAAATCATAGAATTTACAGGGAAATGGATGGCATTAGAGCAGATTATGCTAAGTGAAGCTAGCCAATCCCTAAAAAACAAATGCCAAATGTCTTCTTTGATATAAGGAGAGTAACTAAGAACAGAGTAGGGACGAAGAGCAGGAGAAGAAGATTAACATTTAACAGGGATGAGAGGTGGGAGGGAAAGGGAGAGAGAAGGGAAATTGCATGGTAATGGAAGGAGACCCTCAGGGTTATACAGTGGAGGGGGTAGAGAGAGAGGAGGGGAGGGGAGGGGAGAGGTGGGGAGGGGGGAGGGTGGAGGATGGGAAAGGCAGCGGAGCACAACAGACACTAGTATGGCAATTTGTAAATCAATGGATGTGTAACTGATGTGATTCTGCAATCTGTGTATGGGGTGAAGGTGGGAGTTCATAACCCACTTGAATCAAAGTGTCGAATATGATATGTCAAGAAATTTGTAATGTTTTGAACAACCCACAATAAAAAATTAAAAAAAAAAAAAACACCATTGTCCAAGGCAAGCACTCTACCAACTGAGCCATATTCCCAACCCCAAAATATGGAAAGATCTACTTTTTTCTTGAATAGGCAGAATTAATATTGCCAAAATGACGATACTACCAAAAGCACTATACAGATTTAATGCAATTCCAAACAAAATCCCAATGACATTCCTCATAGAAATAGAAAAAGCAGTCATGAAATTCATCTGGAAAAATAATATACCCAGAACAGCTAAAAAAGCAAAACTTAGCAAGAAGAGTGAAACAGGTGGCATCACTACACCAGACATTAAACTATATTACAAGAGCAATAGTAACAAAAACAGCACAGTATTGGCACCAAAATAGACTTGTAGACCAATGGTGCAGAGGACACAGAGGCTAACTCACATAATTACAGTTATCTTATATTTGACAAAGATGCTAAAAACATACATAGGAGAAAAGATAGCCTCTTCAACAAATAGTGCTGGGAAAATTGGAAATCCATATGTAACAAAATTAAACCCCAATCTCTCACCATGCACAAAACTCATCTCAAAGTAGATCAATGAACTAGGAATTAAATCAGAGACACTGTGTCTATTAGAAGAAAAAGTAGGCCCAAATCTCTATTATGTGGGATTAGGCCCCACCTTCCTCAATAAGACTCCTATAGCATAAGAATTAAAATCAAGAATCAATAAATGGGATGGATTCAAACTAAAAAGCTTCTTCTCAGCAAAAGAAACAATCAGTGAGGTGAATAGTGAGGTGAACCTACTAAATGGGAACAAATTCTTACCACATGCATGTCAGATATAGCACTAATCTCTAGAATATATAAAGAACTCAAAAATCTTAACACCAAAAAAACAAATAACCCTCTCAATAAATGGGCCAAGGAACTGAACGGATACTTCTCAGAAGAGGTTATACAATCAATCAACAAATATATGAAAAAAATGTTCAACATCTCTAGCAATTAGAGAAATGCAAATCAAAACTATTCTTCATCTCACTCCAATAAGAATGGTAGCTATTAAGAATACAAACAACAATAAATATTGCTGAGAATATGAGGAAAAAGGCACACTTATACATTTCTGTTGGGACCGCAAATTGGTGTAGCCAATATATCTATCTATCTATCTATATATATATATATATATATATATAGATAGATAGATAGATAGATATAGATAGATAGATAGATAGATAGATAGATAGATAGATAGATATAGATAGATATAGATATAGATATAGAGATATAGATAGATAGATAGATAGATAGATAGATAGATAGATAGATATAGATATAGATAGATAGATATCTCCATTCAGTAAAGGGCAAATGAACAAAAGAAGAAGTAAAAATGCTCAACAATTATGTGAAAAAAAAGTGTTCAACATCCTTATTTATAAGGAAAATGTAAATAAAATTATACTGTGATTTCAACTCACTCCAGTCAGAATGGCTATTATAAAAAATATAAATAACAATAAATGCTAGATAGGATATTGAGGAAAAGGGAATTCTTACAAAACTTTGAAGTGGATATGTATTAGTACAGTACAGCCATTGTGAAAATCAGTTTGGGATTTCCTCAAAAACCTGAAACTAAAACAAAATCACCATATGATCCAGCTATTCCACTCCTCAGTATTTATCCAAAACAAATTAAAGACAACATAGTTGAGAGAAATATGGATCCTAATGTTTATAGCAACACAATTCACAATTGCCAAGTTATGGACCCAGGCTAGGTGTCTGTAAACAGATGAATGGGAAAGAAGATATGATATAGATAGATGGATAGATAGATGGATAGATAGATAGGTAGATATAGATATAGATATACACACAATTTTTTTTTAAATTCTGACTTTTTTATGACAACAGAAGGCATTAAAATTCATATAACACATATAGAGTACAGTTTTTCATATTTCTGGTTGTACACAAAGTAGAGTCACATCTTTCATGTACATGTACTTAGGGTAATGATGACCCTATCACATTCCACCATCTTTCCTATCCCTATACCCTTTTACTTCCCTTTTCCCCTTTGCCCTATATAGAGTTCATTTAATCCTCCTATCACACCTCCCCACACACACTATATTATGGATCAGCATCCTTATATCAGGGAAATCATTAAGCATTTGGCTTTTGGGGATTGGCTAATTTCACTTAGCATTAAATTCTCCAGCTTCATCCATTAATCTCAAATGCCATGATTTTATTCTCTTTTAATGCTTACATTTTCTGTGTCCATTCATCTACTGAAGGGCATCTAGGTTAGTTCCACAGTTTAGCTATTGTGAATTGTGCTGCTATAAACTTTGATGTGGCTCTGTCCCTGTAGCTTGCTCTTTTTAAGTCCTTTGGGTATAGACCAAGGAGGGGGATAGCTGGGTCAAATGGTGGTTCTATTCCCAGTTTTACAAGAATCTCCATACTGCATATTAATCCTTTGTTGAAAGAGTAACTGGCAAGTATTTCCTCCCATTTTGTAGAGTGTCTCTTCACACTGTTGATTGTTTCCTTTGCTGTCCAAGAACTTTCCTTTCATTCTTGATAGAAAGACTAAAAACTTATGCTGGAAAACTGAACATCCATATGTATAAGATTGAAATTAGATCCTTATCTCTTACCCTGCACATGGGTCAACTCAATTGGATCAAAGACCTAGGAACCAGACCAAAAACTATACTACTCAAAGAGAATAGTGGAAACATGCCAACAAATAGGCACAGACAGCAACTTCTTCAATAGGACTACTACAGCTCAGGAAAAAATACAAGAATAAATAAAAGTGATGATAACAAATTACAAAAGGCATTCCAAAATATAAAAAATGGACAATATTTTTGCATTTATATTACATATGCTTCACATACCATATCTATTGCAATGTAGCAGGTGTATTTTTAAGCAATAGCCCACCAGTTCCCATTTCTAAAGTAACCTAGGATTTGTATCTAATTATTTGTGTCAGTTCTTTGAGAGACTTTAAAGATAGACCTATGTTTGCTTTATGGTCACTTCATCTTCACAAGGGCCTTCATCAATTCTCAACAAAGTAACTGGAGTGATACTGTCAAAATTTTGTAAGATTTTATACCTCTGCTAAAAAACTACTGATGACTTTGCATCTAAGTTACTTATAAGGCTTCACCAGTCTTTCCCCTATCAGTTTACTGAATTTAACTATTAACTATCCCTTCACTCTCTTTTTCATATACTGGCTTTCTCAGTTCAATATGCTAAGTCCATTCCTGGCTTGAATTCCTCTTCTTCTGATTTGTTTTTCATGTAGATATTTTCCATGACTTGCTTCCAAATATTCAAATTTATTCTTAAACAATACCTTTCAGTTTGGTCTTTCCTGACCATACTTTCAAAAAAATTTAACTGCTATCTCTATCCCCCACATATTTCTTCATTTTTTATCTTATTTTCCTTCATTAACTTTAACAACTTTTAGAATATTATTAATAAATGTATTCACCATTTTAAATTTTGTGTTTTCAGGAGGATAAAATATCATGAATTTTCACTATGGCTACATTCACATGAATGTCTATGACAGGTAGTGACTTTATTTGCATACATATTCATAGCCATTTACTATCACCTGGTTAAAGAGACTTGCATGCTTTTGAACTCTAAAACATTGGGAAAAAAAGAAAAGTGGTAAAGATGTTCACTGAAACTTCTTATCTGACATCTTACAAAACCCAGGTCTTAAATGACTTGTCCCAGGAAACTGCTGATTGATTCAGTGAAGACAGTACCAAATGATGGACCTCCTGATTCCAGGTTGGGGTCAGTCATGCACCTTAATATATTAGGTAAGAACCTTGCCTTGGGAGAGAATAAGTTTCAGTGCTCTCCCCATTACCTGCTTTCACCGTCTTTTAAGGTACTTACCCTTCCTGAGTCTTAATCATCCACTCTACAAACCTAGGCAACACTAATATTCACTTCATAAATTTAGAGTGAAGATTAAATCAAATGAATTTATATAAATGACTTAAGGAATGCCACATTATAAAAAAAATCTGATAATGCTAGTTTCTTTTATTCTCTTCCTCCCCCTACCCAAACTGAAGGTTGAATTCAAGAGTGGTCTACTATAATCATTGGGCAACATCCCCATCCCTTTTATTTTAAGAGAGATAAAGAGAGAGAGAGAGAGAGAGAGAGAGAGAGAGAGAGAGAGAGAGAACTTTTTAATATTTATTTTTCAGTTTTCAGTGGACACAACATCTTTATTTTATTTTATGTGGTGCTGAGGATCGAACCCAGTGCCCCATGCATGCCAGGCAAGCATGTTACCGCTTGAGCCACATCCCCAGGCCCCCAGCCCTTTTTATTTTGCATTTAGAGATAGGGTTTCACTAGGTTGCTTAGGGCCTTGCGAAGTTGCAGATACTGGCTTTGAACTAGCAATCTTCCTGCCTCATCCTCCTGAGTTGCTGTGATTACAGGCATATGCCATCAAGCCCAAACATACCCAACATTTTAAAATTAATTAATTCATTTTTTTTTGTTGTTTTGGTTTTTCTTTTTAATTTTAATCTCACTAAGTTTCTCTAGCTGGGCTTGTACTTGCAATACTCCTGCCTCACCTTTTGTAGTCACTGTGATTACAAGTATATGCCACTGTTCTCAGCCTCCATTATTGTTTATATAATCACTTAATCCATCATATTAATACAGTATTGTATTGTTATGATGTAAATATAGGTAGATATAGTATGCATTGGTATGATAATGCATGTTAATAAATCAGTAGTGCTCATATTCCAATAATGCACTAATATTCTTACAGTGGTCAGTCCAATTCTTATAGCGGTCAGTCTGAGTATATAAGAAAGTGTAAAATTAACTTCCAAAGAAACATAATTGATTTAATTTGCTCATAATGGTTTTGTCTCTTAGGAAACATCATGAGAAACAAACTCAAATTAAAACAAGAATAATATTTATGAATGTAATGTTCAAAAGCTAATACTAGCATAGACATACATTTTTATCTTCTCACTAAATAAGAAAAGTAAAGCTTTGAAAAGCCCAAATTTGATCCAAGCCAAGTGATACATGTAATACTTTTCTAAGTTACATGGCTAAACATGATATATTTAATAAAAATGTAATTGTTACTAATAATAAAACTTTCTAATAAAGCTTTTAAAGTGACTAGGTTTTTGGTAAGTTGTTATTTATTCTTTCTAATATAATGAACTAATCAAATTGTTATGTGATTGAAAATACAATTTCAATAATTAAATGATTCTGGGTGTCAGTTCATGAGTATTTTAGAAGTCATTGTTTATTCTATTACTTGACTAATGTAGGTGATCCCTATAGCTGGACTTAGAACTGAAATATCAGCTGTTTTATGATGTTATACATAGTTTTCCACAGACTTATAGCACACCGTCACCACATCTTTGATGAAGGTGCAAAGAATTACTGTAATCCCATTTCTATATAAGTGGGCCATAAAAGGGAACCCTCATCAGCATTAGCTTTTGATTATCTTTGTCTTATGCAAGTACTGCACAAAACTACAGTTCTATGAACATAGACTCCCATCATGATTGCCTATGAATACTAGATCATAACTTGTGGTTTAATATATCAGTGTCCTCAAGCCATAATCCACGCTGTCAGCAAGAAACATATTAAATGGAATTTCAGTTGCTCAAACTATTACTTTATTAAGCCTAACTAGTTGTTGTTGAATACATCAGGGAAATGTCTTGACTAAAAAACAGGTAAAATTCTGGGGAAAAAAGAAAAGCTTACTTTAAAGTCTTAGAAATATTCTAAAGAGCTTCTATTAGAAACAGTTGAAGCACAACTGATATACTTTCAGTTATATGCAGTAGTTCAAACAATAGACATTCCATCTCTTTCAACAACCATAAAAGATCCAATGACACATAAAAACCTATATTGTAGTGCCAGTGATTCCTGCTATTAACAAAGCAGAGCTTAGATGCCCAGCAATAATTCAGATTTACAATATTTTAGGTGCAATACTAGAAGACACTCTTAAGCGAAAATATATGTGACTTTATGTACATTTATTTAATATATAACACAGAATACCTTTTATAATCCCATGTTCAAAGGCAAATGCCTTGATCCTTTGTACTGTTCTTTATTTCTTATATTCGGGATTTGTGTGAAAGATTGATGCAAACTTCTTTATGGGACATTAAAATGACAGATGTCTGAAGATTGCATGGAATGGGCATACATGCATTTGTCAGGCCCTATAAAATAACTAATTTGATCTATATAGTAAGATACAGGAGGAAATATGGTCAAAGGAAAAGGTCTTGGACTTGGAATCAGCCAACTATAGCATCAAATTCTTCCATGTAGAGTCTCTGTGACAATGGGTAAGTTGTTTGAGTGTATGCCTCATCAATCAATCATTATCTGTGCACTGCTACAGGGAAAGGAGTGTGACTTGTAACAAGGCAGCTCTCTTCACATTTGAGCATTTTCTGAGGAAGGAATTATATTTGGGCATTTTCTGAGAGAGGAATTTACCTCCAACCTTCAGCAGATAGCCTTCTCAACAGAGGAAAATTGGAAGAATGCATGGATTCTGAAGGGGGGTGGAGGTATAAAATCACAAAGCCCAATGTTGTCATATATTTTGCTGACTCTTGCTAGTTTCAGCATCAATTATTTCAAACTCAGATAAGCCCCTTTTCTCTAAATCTTATATGTTACATCTTATAAAAATGATCCTCTTTCTGTAATTAAGATTTTGTGATTATTTTATATTGTTTTCTAATCATTGAGTTCTTGTATAAAAAATATAGGGAAAGAGAAGCAGTAGTTCTGGAGTTCACAGAATGAAATATGGCATTAAACTGGATTCATGTTTTGTCTCCACCCATTATTAGCTTTGACAAATTAGTGGTTTATTACCATCCACTTTGGTTTCCTAATTCATAAATGTTATAACAATAGTGCTTACTTCATAGGTAGTGAGGATTAAATGAGTTCAACAGTATGTGGGAAGCCCTGATCACCACCTGGCATAAAATAATCCCCATACAAGCATTAGATTTTATTACTCTTTCTGACACTTTAGAATCCGCTTCAACAGAATTCAGTATTTATTACTTTATTTGTCATGTTTTCATTGTAACAGGAGAAAATTAATACGTAGCCTATCAATATTATTGAAGAGTTATATAAGATTCAAATTCCTTTTACAATGTTTTTTTTTAAAGATTTACATGTTTTCTTCTTCTTTTTTAAATTTTCATTTATTTTTATGTGGTGCTGAGGATTGAACTCAGTGCCAACTGGCTTAAAATAGCACACCTATTTGATCTGGTGGTGAATTATTTTGAAACCACAAGTTAATATATGTGAAAATACTCTAATCTACAGCCAAATGAACTCATTTTGAATGTTCTATATATAT
>NW_026000108.1:26175384-26243809 GCF_001458135.2 Marmota marmota marmota | reverse complement strand
TATATATATATATATATATATATATATATATATATATATATATATATATATATATGACATGTTTTCTTGGGTTCCAGATCTTTTGCATGCACATTGTTATTCCCAGAATTTTCTTTCCCATCCTTTGACTTTACTTGTCAAGCAGCAGGTCTCTCTTTACTTCTGCTTTCTAAAACACTTCAGTTCTTGTCACATGCTCATGTCAACACTCACATAACACATTGTAGCTAACAAGAGCATCACACTTAACACACATTTTTACTTTTTTTTTTCAAAATTTTTTTAGTTCTGCAACAATGAGGTGTTGGGTAATTCAGGTAAGTAATAGGAGAACCAGCTAATAAAATTTTCTCTCTTTTAAAAGTTTTTATTTGTTCATTTGACTCTGCTGTACAGCTCCTTGATGTTTATACAAAATAATTAATGTCAGCATACTATAGTGATGCAAGCATATCCATGTTTATAGCAACATAATTCACAGTAGTCAAGTTATGGATCCAAACTAGGTATCTATCAACACAGAAATGGATAAAGAAAATTGGGCATACATGAAAAAGGGAGTTTTATTTAGTCATTAAGAAGAATAAAATTATGTTCTTTGTATGAAATTGAATAAAACTGGAGAAAATGAGCTAAGTGAGATAAGCTAGGCTTACAAAGTCAAGGGCCATATGTTTTCTCTTATATGCAGAAACTAGAGAGAAAAAAAAGGCAAGAGAATGTGTAATATCCTGTGATTTTTGTAATTATCTGGGTTTTGTACTTACATATTAGTTTTGCTTATAGATGACTCTATAAGAATGTTCTCTTCTAGAAAAGATCTCATTCATTGCTTTGGTGTTCCCAAACCTAGCCTTCTATGTGGACTATGTGGTAAAAAGTGAAGTGAAATGGGTTTTAAGGACTGAACCAAATCTTCCCCAACTAGTTGGACTTCAAGAAATGTATTAAGATAACTAGCAAATAATCATTCTTCCCTTTAGAAGTAAATATTTTTCTCACTTTCAGCCAAAATTATCAAAAGTAAAATTTCCAAGACAATTTCTCAACACCACTTCAGAATTACATCTATTACTTTCCTTGAGAGATCAGCATAGATCTAGGCAAACTACTCTGAAACACTAATCACCCTTTCTGAAAGTATGTTCACAGATCAGGTGAATTTTGAATATTTCTTACTAAATATAATATAAAATACTTAAAATAGAAAGAATTGCCTTCAAGTTTAGCATAAATTGTGTCACTTTATCTAAAGGTATACATACATACACATATACATACTTAAAATAACTGCAGGTGACAATGTCATTGTTTATTAGAGTTCAAATATTTATGACTACTTAGGAATGATGATATTATTGAATTATTATTTTTTTAAAAAAAAATTAATAGGCACTCGTTTTATTAGAGTAGCTGCTATGTTTCATTTTATCAGGGCTTTTTCACCCCCCCATTTTATGGTGATCTTTTGGGGGAATCTGGCAACCACTATATCTTTTAACTAACAATAATTTTGACCTTCTATCCACTGTGAAAAGATGGCTGAAATGTGAGAACAGGAGTTGTCAAAAATAGCAGGGCAAATTATGTTTAGTAATGAATTTATTCCCACTCTCACATTTTTCATTTTTCATTGAATGTGCAGAAGTAAGAGTGGTGAAGTTTCACTTGCAAAGTTCAATAAATTTCATTCCCATTTAAACCTCCATAAAATACCCAAACTTTAGCTATAGTCTTCTAGAAACTAGAGGTCCATGCTTTAGTGAGACTAGTGATGCCATTAACTGACATGTACATTTTTGCAGGAATACAGGGATAATGATATCGCCCTTTGCTTTAGTATTGATAAGAGAGTCCACTTTCAATTATCTAGGAGTGTTTGCCCATTTTCCTCATTATTTCTAACCTAAAATTTTTCCCTAGGCCTAATTTTTTTTTGGATTCTGAATTGTGCTAGAACAAAATGGAGGGGAAAAATGATGAAATATGAACTACAAATGAATATCATGTTGTCATTATTAGCTTTTTTAAAAATGAAACTATATTTAAGTAATTGAACCAGTTTTTCGTCACCTGGCTTGTCTTTGTAGATTTTTCCTCACATTACCGCTGGAAAAAAAATGGCTAGGTAATTTAACAGTCTAACGATTCCCAAGGAGGCAATTAAAAATGCCTAGTAGGAGAAACTTAAAATAATTGTAGCATAGTATATATTGGAAACTGAGGATTTCTGGTGATACAGATTGTCATAGGGATATATCATAGACAAAATGTCAGAGTGTTGTGGAGCTAAACCTCTAATATGTCATCTTTCAGAAATCATAGCCCTCCAGGGCTAGGACTGTAGCTCAGGGGTAGAGCGCTTGCATAGCACGTGAGGTACTAGGTTTGATCCTAATCGGCACCACATAAAAATAAACAAATAAAATAAAGGAATTCTGCACATACACAAGTACAAAAGGAAAATTAAAAATAAAGAAAGAAAGCATATCCTTCCTGCTCACAAATCAGTATAATATGATTACTATAGCACTGAAAAGACAGTCTTCCTGTTCTTTTTCAATTCTCTCTTTTTTTTTTTTTCTCCATTACTGGGAACTAAATCCAGGGGTACTTTTATCACTGAGCTACATCTCTAGCCCTTTTCGGTTTTTATTTTTATACAGGGTCTCACTAAATTACCCTGCTGGCTTTCAATCTTCAATCTTCCTGCATCAGCCTCCCTAGTCCCAGGGATTATATGTGTGTGCCATTGTGCCTGGCTAAAACTCCATACTGCTAAATTCAGATTCTTCACTGTCGGATAAACACACTATGAGGTTTATAAATTGGTTTTCTGATTATCATTACTAATGTTTCCTTCAGTTTCCTCTTATAAAAAAAATGCATATACTGCAAAATCTGGTAAATATTGTTTTATATTACAAAAATAGGAAATTGTAATGATGTGAATAAAAAGTCAATACTTAAGAAATGATTACAATATTCAGTACTTTTTGTACTTTGGATATTGTCTTGTTTAATTTTTCACAACCACCTTACTAATGAAGTAGACATTATTTTTGTCGTGCAGATTAACTGCCAATGAAATTGAAGGTTCATGGTGAAGAGAATGTCCTAAGATATTTAAGATATTTTAAATTAAAACTGGTTAGGTGAAGGGTGTGAGAATCTTAACAGACATTTTGCTACACTGTCTATGTTTTAATATCTTAGAGAAATCTAGTCTTTTTATGATAATCATTTGCCAGTGACTTTGTGTGGCATACCTTGTGGAACCTTTATTTGTTCCTTTTTAAATTTTAATTGGTATTTTTGTGCATATTTCTTGCCCATTATTTTTTCAAAGAGCTTTGGACAATGATATGTAGAAACCAAGATTTTTAGTGGGTGCTTCCATTGTATCAGAGTTCCTTAGCTTCAATATGTTTTTAACAGATAGTAAACACAAACACATACATCTGCTTCTGTTTCTGTCACTTTTATTAAAGTAAGAAATTGTACCAATCCCTTCAATACAAATAACACATGAGGAGATTTATTCTAGCTCTCCCTCTTTCCACATTTATAACACCCTTCCCCAATGTTTGTCAGCTTCAATTTAAATGTCAGTTTATTAACAGCTTGTGGAGATTGATGTAAAATTATTTTTTATTCAAATTAACAATGATATTACTGTCCATTTATATGTTACAATTAACATAACAATATGGCAAAATAATCATTTAAATATCCTTTTGAATATTTTGTGCTGAATCCTGTTGAGTTGCATTGACTTTTGGCTAACATGATCCATGAAAATTTCACCAATATTATGTTTAAACTGAAGTTGAAAGCTGAAGAAAAATATATACAAAACAAAAAATTGACAGTGTATTAAATATTTGAACTAAATTCCTGATTTTTTTTCTTAGAAGGGGAAGGGAATATTCTGAACTTTAGCCAATTATATGTTATTTTTCAAATTCAAATGCATCCCTAATAATTTTAAAGACAGTATTTCTAACTCATGTATTTAATCAGATTACATAAATATCAATCTGACTTACAAAACTCAGAGCTTACACTTGAAATTTTAGAATCACAATAAAGCATATATATTCAATCCATGTTTGAAATAAAGAAAGCCAATGTCAATTTGACCTATCCGATTTATAAAAACTGTTCACATGTTCATATCTCTCTGTTAACTGGGTGAACCAAGTTGTTTTTTGTTTGTTTGTTTTTTTGTTTTGTTTTGGGTTTTAGGCTCAGACATAGGACAGTCATAGGATTCTCAAGGGTTGTCAAGGGTCTTAAATGCAGAGCTTATGGAATTTAAACAATTCTGCAAATGCAGGACAACTTTACCAATGTAATTTATGAAATGCTCCAGAATATAGATCTGGGTATCTGAGGACAACTGATTTATAGCTGGAATGGTAAGTTTGTATCCATCTCTGAAAAAGTATGTATTTATTTTTCTTGGACTCTTGCCCAAGATTAAAGCAGTAGAATTTATGTATACTGCTTAACCTTAGAAAGTTTCTGGGTGACAATGCCTCATCATTTCTTGCTGGTTAGCAACTGGCTCAAACACTTTGAGAAACCTGGATTAACTACTTAAAGAATCACTGCCAAGTTTTTCTAAGTTGTTCCCCTGCTGAAGGCAAAATTCCTGGAAGAGTCTCAGATAGAGACTCAGCACAATTTAGGTCTGTCAAGATTGTCTTCCAGACCTTTCATGTTAGCGTGAATTCTTCTTCTCCTTTCAATTTGTATGTTTTTCCTTTAGATGACATCCTTACATGGATGTCCTCTGTGGAGTTTACTAAGTTCTTCAAATATCCAAATGGAAAAACAATTCAACACCACATTAACTACCCCACAATAAATTGGAATATTGTTTCAGACATACCTGATAAAAGGTTTGAGAAAGTTTGTAAGCAATTCCAATATGGTCAAAAGAAACCCCAAAAGATAAGACCCAATGTTGAGTAAATAGTTCAGAATAGACAAAACACAAGATTATGAAGTCTTTCCAAGGTTAGGGAACCTACTCTGAACCAGTTGAAGTGAATTTTATTGTGATTCTCTTTTTGTTTTCTTTTTAATGTCAAGTGATAAAACTCCCATGATTCCTAATTCTTCCTCTGTACCCTACAGAAGGAAAACTGATCCTAGCAGGGAATATTTGTTTTTGTATCGGTCTTATAAAAGGAAATCCCACCTTATACCTGGAATTTCTGGTTCAGTAATCTTTTGAGAAATGAGAGGTCAAGTTCTAGAGCTCTCTGTAGAATGATCATCTTGTAATATATTACTATGTAATATAAAATGAGGAAAATAACAGTAGTTCCCTCATGGAATTTTGTAGATTAATGAAACAATGCATGAAAAGCATCATGTAGTGATGATGGCTTATACAGTCACAATAAATGCTACTTATTTATTATTTCTAACTTCATGAATATAGTCAGTCTACATCCTCTCAAAAAGGCTGGTTTGACAGAATTGCTTCAGCATTGGATAATATATGCTCAGAGTATCTGGTTCATAATTCATATTTAACAGGTTAAATTTAACTTATTTGGCACCATTATACTCCAACTAGACAAAAAAAATCTGCTTACATTAAAAATCAATGTTACCAGGGCTACTTCTGTATAGAGTCACAGGAAGTATGCTTATGACCATCCAGTTCACCCTTTTTAGAGACCATTAATATACTTTCCTCTTGATGTTTTACAGGATAACATAGCCATCCATGCCCAAGGTAGATGTCATTGGATATTCTTTACAAGCTGAAAAATGTAGTGTTTTCTTTGTGTTCATACTCTTTTTTCTATCTAGGTGAAAATTATTATAATTCAAATTTCAGTGGGGTTCTTTTGCCTAGGAGAATACTTTAATAGTGGCTTAATTATTATATCTTATCACTACTGCGTCTCATAGATTGCAAGTTTGAAATCTTACAATGTTTACTGAGTTCCTTTTTGACATTTGAAATCAGGCCTTAACACTTTAAATATATTCACTTGTTATAATGAAATACATAAAACTATAGCAGAGTTAAAAAACATACATGCACAGTGAAAAATTTCAGTGTTCCTGACCAGTGTTATTCCTTTTGAAATACTTGCTAGTGTGGAAAAAAAAAAAAAAAAGGATGTCATTCTACATGATTATTAGCTTCTGAACAATTTAAAGTATTTCAAAGGAAGTGCATTATTTGAGACTAGCACATAAAGGAGACTGTCAAGACTTGGTGAAATTTTATTAATGTCTCAGGTAATTCAATAGCACACCATGCCTGCTAAAATCTCAAGTCTTGTTTAGTAAGAAATGTATTTTTTTAATTTAAAATTAGGTATATCCAGTGTGCCTCTGTATCTTTTGAAGAAAACAATGTGAAGGAAGAATCCCTCTTATTTTCAATGGTAAATTAAATGTTATCGAATTATTATTAATACCTTCAGTACTAATATTTTCAGTACTAAATATTTTTTGTACTAAAATTCAAGTAATTTGATTTTTAAGATGTCTTTACACATTCTAAATAAATGCATGATTGAATTTGTGTATAATATATGAAATTTAGGAGAAATATGACCATCACAAAAATATAGTGCTATAGATATATGTTTAAATAACTAATAATTTTTCCTGGATTGAAAACAGATTTTACATATATCTTATATGTTCTATAGTTATGGTTACATTTTGAGACAGGTGAGATATGTAGGATTCAAGCATGTCTCCCAAGATACCCTCACTATGGAGTGAACTTTGGAAAAATCCCCATTTCTTGAGGGTGAGCTAATCTGTGTTTAATATGGAATATCATTCTTGTCATTTGGTTACCTTACATAGTAAGTGAATTTTGTGGTTACAATTAATTTATGCCCCTAATCAGGTGGTTATAATTTAATGAAAAGGAAGATTATTCTGAGTGGACTGACTTAATTAAGTATGCTCTTAAAGATACAAGAAGTAGCAGTGTGTTCTTCCTGATGACTATTAAGAAAAAAGCCACCATGTTTTGTGCTACCACTGTAACCTAAGAGTAATGCTAAGGAAGTGAGAGCACTCCTGGACCAGTAGGTGGCTATACAAATGGATCTCAGTCCTACAACTGCTGGGAAATGGATTCAGCCACAAACCTAAATAAGATGTGACTGGATCCTTCCATAGTTGAACCTCCTTATAAAGATGCACACAACTTGACTGATACCTTGACTTTTATCATTTGGAGATCCTGAGTAGAGAACCCAGCTGAGCCATGATAGATTCTTTACCCATAGGAATCAAAAAACAATGAAGTTTTGTTACTTTAAACCCCAAATATTATGGTAGTTTTTTTAAATGTGGTAATACAAAATAAACACAGCAAGACATATTGATATACATGTTGGCTTGTCAGTATTTACTATGTACTGTGACACAGCCTACTAATAGATCCTAAACATCTATTATCTCCTTCTTTTATGACAAAAATTCATTTCTCCTGTAAAAACAAATTTCAAGCTTTCTTTAAAGGATGCTATTATCAAATCCTGGCAAATGAAACATGAGTGGCAGTGAGATGCACAAAGTTGTCATTTATCCATTAAAAAGAAGAGTGGGTTATGCTGTCTTCTCACTGTTCTTCCTCTTGTAGAACATGAACATGATAATGAACCATTCTTGACCAAGACTGTTAATGCAATGAAGGATTGACAGAAAAGGCATTTCATTTCCTAGCTGTCTTACAAGTTGCCTGACAGAGAAAAGTAAGAACAAATCAAATAACTTAATCCTATATATGACAATATTTGAAAGAATGTTCATGTACTGAGTGACGGAATATTGATAGTAAATCATCAGAAAGATATTATTAAGCCCATAATACATTTATACTAAAAAATCCCATGAATTGAAAGCATTTTAGAAATATTTTTATTAAAATGTTTCAAGCCACAATTGTTCAATTAACTTTTACTGGTTTTCCAGACAATTGAATTTTTAGAAACTTATAATGGCTGAGTCTGGTTGTGTAAGAGTCCACTTCCATTCCTTGAACTGAAAATTTCTCATTAGACTAATGCCTCACAACCAGTCAACTCACTTCCATTCAGAACCACTTATCAGGTACAGTATGACACCAGGATGATTAAAGAGTGTTCCCCATCAAAATAAATTCTCTTTCTGTATTGGAGAGACAGAAAGAGATGAATTTAATGCAATATTGTAAAAGCCACTAAGAAGGATGACTAAATGGTATCTGCACCAGTCTGAGAGGTCAAGTTCACATCTTAAGAGAAGTTGATGTCTGCCAATTGATGATGTAGAAGAAGAGTGGGTAGGCAAGAAGTCCCAGTAAGAACAAATAGGAAACCTGATTGAATCTTTGGCTTCAGGCCTATTAGGTTATAACATAAAGCAGAAGGTGACCAAAAAAAAAAAAAAAAAGGAAAGACCCCAGGTAATGGGCAGCTGTATATGTCATACAGAAGATGTTGAAGATGTAGGATTTTATTATGTAGTAAATGGATATGGTAGGAAGCACATAAAATGGAAATTGAAAAATAATAATGAGTCTTAACTATTATACTGTCTATACTTTTTATTAGCAAGTCTAATACCAGTTTATAGCTTAAGTTTTATATTAAAATCAGTATTGGCAACCTCTAGGCACTATAAGAAGATTATTCAACAAATACACAATACTGAAAAAGAAAGAAATTGTGAAAATTTTTGCAGTGCTATTTAAATATATATTCATGATCACAAAAATGAACTTATTCAACAAATATTAAAAATACATAGAATTACTAAATTACGTATTAGTTACACCTTGCCAATCCATGCCATTATTTGTATCCTGTACTTAGTAATTGTGTAAGAATGAGTAATATATTTAAGCAGGGAAGGAACAGGGTGGTCCAATTCAGTCTAACACAAACTAGCAGTTTGTTTGAGAAGTGTCCACATCACAGTTTCTTGATTCAGAAAATGTTGGATTAAATTTCTTCCTTTTGCAATTTGTAACCTTTGAGAAAATTATGTAAATGCTTCCATTTGTCTCTTTCTTCATAAGGAAAAATATAGGAAAATATAAAATACTACATTTAAACTGCTACCTTAATACTTTGCAAATACAAATTACAGTCAACTCTGGTTTTCATATATCAGCTAAAATATATCAATCAGCTTATTTATATTTTACTAAGGTTAAAATCTTTCACAGGAAAGTACTTAGTAGACTCATATCTTGATATTTAATGTGTAAGGTATTACTTTACTTTATCCAAGTACAGACTGAAAGAGCTCATCTAAATAACTTTCTTTCCAAGTATTATTTTCAAATTAAATATGATTTGCTGACTTTCATTTATCTTCACCTTAAAATGTTCATGTAGTGTATAAAGTATCCATAAGAGCGATTCCTTTTAAAGATGCAAATGTTCAAGGAGGCATGCCTTGTGATTTGACCTGGATCACACAAAGAACAAAATGACAAATGTTGGATGAAGGCCAGAGCAGCTTCGCTCTTAATCCATTGCTATATAGTGAAATGTGAGATTTTTGAAAACCTAGCTAATTCTGTGGGAGCTTATGTTATGCTGGCTTATGTCATTGATCCTGCATAAAAGACAAAAATACTGATGGCTCAGCACTCTACAGATCTGAGGGCATTGTATCCTCCTCAATAATTGCATGAGCAAAATGAAAAAGACCTGATTTCCTCTGCACTGTCTCTATTCCACACTTCAATCATTAAAAAAAAATAAAAATAAAAAAAGAAGGAAAAGAAAAAGAAAAAAGAAAGAAGGAAAGTATACCAGATTTTTGATAAATAAAACTGAAGCTATCATTAAAGGGCAGATTTTTTTTAAAGAGAAAGAGAGAGAGAGAGAGAGAGAGAGAGAGAGAGAGAATTTTAATATTTATATTTTAGTTTTTCGGGGGACACAACATCTTTGTTTGTATGTGGTGCTGAGGATCCAACCCGGCTGCACGCATGCAAAGCCAGTGTGCTACTGCTTGATCCACATCCCCAGCCCAGGACAGATTTTTTAAAGTTTGCTTTTTAAAGTAAGTTCATAAATTTAGAGAAATAGATGATATGATTACTGCATTTTGAAACTTTTCAAACTATTCACATTAAATAAATATAAATATTTACCTACTAGAAAACATGCATACACACAAACACATATTTATAGCTGGGAGGTATTTTATGTCTTTGCTATTCTTTGCATTGAATTTCAGCTGTCTCCTAAATGATACTAAAGTCATAGTGTTTTGAAATAAAATTCTGGTTGCTGCAATTATCTTTAGATTTTGTTCCTATAATATTTATATAATACAATCATTTAGGACATTAAGATATTTGTAAGTACAGATAAAATACTAAATTTTTGACATGGAACATATGATAGTATTTTAGTCAGATTTTTCACTACTGTGACTAAAGAACTTCACAGGGACAATAGAAGCAAAAAAGTTTGTTTTGAGGCTCATGTCAGAGATCACAGTCCATAGACACCCAATGGTGTCAAACAACTCTTCAAGCCATGTCCTTCCTGGTGACAGACACCACTCAGTTAATCCCTATCAGGGAATGAAAACACTGATTATGTTAAGGCTGTTATAATGCAATCATTTCACCTCTAAGTGTTCTTACATTGTTTGCAAACATCTTTTGTGGATACCTCATATCTAAACCATAACAGATTAATTTAAAGCTATGAAATTGTAGTTGAAATGTTTATGATTCAAAAAATAGTTTTTGGTTTTAAAAAGTTAATTGTAAGTGATACAGATTTAATATAATTAGGAGTCATTAATACACATAATTATACCAAGTATGCTGGAGACTTTAAGAGGCACACACTGTGAAGAAAGAAGCCAAAGAACAAGAGTGGGGATTTCATTAATCTCAATCTAATTTTTACAATTCTGAGTGCCAAATTTTCTATTTGAACAATTTGTTTTCTAAAGTTATAAGTCATAATAATTTTTAAATTTCATAAATGCACTAATAAACATAGTGCTCTTCCGTGTGAGCATACAATATTTTGCAATGTTTTTCAATACAGTAGTCCCCCATTATTTATGGCAGATATGTGTGCTTAAAATCACAAATAGTACAGAAACATATTTATGCTAGTAATTAATTAAGTTTATAAATTGAGATAGCAAGAGATTAACAATAGCTAATAATAATAGAACATTACAATATATTTTATTAAAGTTATGTGAATATGTGAATGTGAACTCTCAAAATATTGTACAAAATTAGAAACCTCAGAATGCCACTTTCTTTCTTTGTTAACAGGAGTTATTTCTAGAATTCTCCACATACTAATTTCTAACAATTGTTGGTTGAGGGTAATGGAAATCACAGAAAGGAAAACAAAAGATATGTATTCAATTTGGTTTTAACTGCCACAATCTAATCATCATTGGTAGCAAATGACAGGATTTCTATGTATACCTGCTGTCTTTTACTGCAAACCCACAATTTGTCCTTGTACCATATATCTATATCACATGCAATAAAATTTAGAACAAAACTTCTGCAAAAAGGTGAGGATGGGAGGATGGTAAGAAATAAAAGCATGAAGATTTAAAATGTTTCTGTAAGGAGGAAGTGTAAGCTTTTTACCTTGATGCATGGTTTCCTTCCACAGAAACAGAAAGACGAAGGATTAGAAACAGACTTAAGATTGTTTAATAAAATAAGTATCAATGTAGGTTGTTAGGGGAAGGTTGAGTCAGTTTTTTTAGGCAAACTGTTTTACTGAGAGCCATAGCCAAGTAGGAATGACGCATGGCATTTTTGGTTGAAAGGTGGCGCCAGCAAGCCATTGAGATGATAATGATTATGTTAAGATGTGCATTCAATTGGAGATTAGACCCCTGCTGTCCACCTAGGCCTGCTACTTTGGAGGTCTCCTGGGACTCCCGGAGAGTTCCCATTGGTTGGGGAAGTGCAGTAGGAGGGAATTCCAGAGGAGGGATTTCCTGTTGGTGTAGTGTGTCCCGAGAGAACATGGTTCTCGGGAGAATTCCCTGGGATCGAGTGTGGAGTGTGCTGGTGGAGTTCAGAAATAAAGTTTGTTCCTGCTTCAGTGGCTCGTGATTTGTGCCTAGCCAGACTGCGGCACTGTTTTAAATATCTAACATAAAATTGTAAATGTATTGGGATAATTCAAGGAGAGAGTGGCAGAAGGAAGAAGAGAGAACCCCATTTTTCCCACTGCAGGAACTATATCAAAATCAATAACAATAATAGCATATTCCTATTGTGTTAGAGTTATTTTCCCATGGTTACATGATCAGAAAATGGCAGAGTGGCTATCGTTCTTTGGTAAAATCCCTGGGAGCCTGAATGGCTGGGCATTTTCAGAATAACAGAAAATAATTCTCATCTATCAAAATTATATGAAATTGAAAATTCTATTGGGGCTGGCACAACTTCTTGTGATTTGTCACCTGAGCTTAGGTCATAAAACACAAAAAGTCAAAATTTTAAAAATGAAACTGAAGAGTTTAGATATGGATCAAGAAATACTACCGACTAGATGTCTTTTGTAAATATCGAAATTATAAAAATGGAGCAAATTAATAAAATAAAAGCAGTGAGCAGAAAAGCTTTAATAAAACTCTAGTTTGATTTGGCATGTCATAAATGTCAAAAGGGGCATCAGCCAAAGACATTTTATTACTAAGGCCCAAAAGCACAAATAAAAGCCGCTAACAATTGGCCTTTAAAATAGAGTAAAGAGAGAAAAAATAAATACATACAATCCAAGCAATACTGGAGTCTGCTAACTAAGTTAGGTTGATATTTGAATCACTCATAGATAACTAAAATTTCACTCTTTTATAAGCCTTAAATTTCCATTATAGTTTCTTATTATTTAATTCAAAAAAGAAAAGATTAGTCTTTTGTCTAATTGTTTACAACTATCTTAAATGAAATCTTTTGAAGTCTCAGAAATAGTGGAAATCTATTAAATGATTAGAAGAAATACATATTTTTATTATTGCATAAATTATTTTTAAATTAATTTTTATAGTTTTATGAATGTAAGACATTTTAAAACAAGTTTATCTTTGTAACACATATACAACATTTGTATTCTTTTCTACTTTCTGTATAACTTCTTCCCTTCCACATACATATGTAAGTGTGTTGATATGTAGGAAGATATTTAAATAGATAAATATATAGAGTTTAGATAAATTATAGATAGTCTTTTTAATTTATTGAGTGTTCTGCCTTGTTAATCATTTCTTCCAAATCTTTTACATATACCTAAAATATTCTGAGGTTTATTCCAAGACCAAGAATTGTTAATGGTTGGTGTTAATATGATTTTAATAAGAGTTTCTGTTTAATGTAAGGTGTAAAGTTCCATCTCAATTTATTTTTTTAAAGGCAAAATCAATTCTTCTAGTACAATTTATTAAATAAGCTTTCTTTAGTCACTGAATGAGAAGAAACATATTTGTTCTGGATCTTACATACCAATGTAAATTTGGGGTGTTTCTATTCTTTTCCATAAATGTATTTGTAAATCTGTTAAATATAGCTATAGATTGTTCTAAACAGTGACTTTATATTATTTCAATGTCCAATAATTTCAAAGTCTTTACCATTCTACTTTCTAATACTCTTTATAGCTATTCATTTAACTATATTAAAAATATGAAAATTTAATACATTAGAATTTAACTGAAGTTATATTGAATATACATATAGATTTGACAGAGTTGATATTTTGTCTAGTCACTTCTCATTTAAGACATTCAAGAACAATATTTTTCTTTCCATTTGTTTGGATCACTTTAAGTTATACAATATAATCACATTATTTAGCTATGATAACATTTGAGTTAAATTTGTAATTAATTTTACATTATCATTTCATTTATATTTAGAGAGGTTTTTAATAAATCTTAGGTTTGAATCATAAAGAGAGCTTGCTAATGCCTCATTATTTTTCAATATTCATCCACACTAAAAATAATGAGATCATATTTGTATTTTATTTATTTTTATGTACAACCCTGGTAATAATTATGGTCATGATGGAGTTTTTAATTATTATTTTGTTTTCATAAGAATCTCTCAAAATATCAAAAGTAGTTTCTGTGGATCCCCAAAATTGTCAAAATGTGAGTTTCTCCCTAACAGGCCTCACAGTAAAAAAAATTTTGTGTAGAAAATTTATTTGATCAGGATGTGGTAACATAAAACCCTTGGGAAACAAATCAAGTTGCCTTTTTTTTTTCTTGTACTGGGAATTGAACCCAGGGGTGATTCACCACTGAGGCACATCCTCAGGCATTTTTATATATTTATTTACATTTTATTTTGACACAGGGTCTTGCTAATTTGCTTAGGGCTTTGCTAATTTAATAAAGTACAAGTTGCAATTTTTTAAAGAACAACAAAGAGGAGAGGGAGGAGGAAGAGGAGGAGGAGGAGGAGGAGGAGATAAAAGGCCATCCTGAACATCCTGAACATCTCATCGAATAGGTTTAGAAAAACTTCATTTAAAAAATGAGGAATAAATATATGTTGATGAGAAATCCTAAGCAACCTATTACAGTTAATACAATAAGGGAGCAAAACAATCTGATAGATAGTAGCAGTGAACCAGACAATATATTTGAAAAACAGAGAAATCATGACTCACTAATTCTCCATAAGCCTACATTTTTTTATTTTGTTGTTGTTGTTATTTTGTTTGGTACTAGGGGTTGAACTCACATTCCTTACCCATATTCTACCCTTTTTTTGTATTTTATTTACAGACAGAGTCTCACTGAGATGCTTAGGGCCTAGCTAAGTTGCTGAGGTTGGCTTTGAACTCATGGTCTTCCTGTCTCAGCCTCCCAAGCTGCTGTGATTACAGGCATAAGCCACAGTGCCCAGCTATTAATATATTTTAAAAACAACTAAAAAGTCTATACATAGTACTAAAAATTGTATTAGAAGTACCTAAAGGAAGTGAAATTGATAAATGTTCCAGATCAGGACTTAAAAATTAAAATAAAATGATATAAAGAGTAAGTAGGGCATGCTATTAATAATTCCAAATTGAATTTCTTCCTGATTTGTCATAAATAAAAAAAATAAGCTAGTTCTAATTTCAAAAAAAAATTCAGCTTTTTGCATGCAAGACTACATGGCCAACAACTTAGCATATCCAGAATGGAATACTCACCAGTGCTATGTTAATTGTTTCCAAAAGCAAGTACAGTATAGAAACAAGCACTTCTAGTCTCAGCCTCATCTCTTCTACATTAATTCTGGGCTCTAAGTTTGCAGTCAGAAGATAAAATAAAGGCAGGGGGATCACACTTCTTTTCCCTTGTTTGACTTACAATTAAAAACAATGTAGATATGCACAGATAAATCTATAATCAACTGTAAAATCTCTTTTACTGAATTTCACAGATTTAGATCATTTGACTAATTGAATCTTTTATAACCGCACTACTAATACATTCTGTTATAAATTCTAGCATATATAGCTTTGCATGAGATTTTATGAGATTTTTTTTCCTTATAGCATTTCTGGAAAATAGTTATTTCAAAAATAGCTGATATGTTTTTCTATATTAGGTGAACCTATACTTTTTCATCTCAATTTATATGATGCGATGCTCAGAATAAGATAAAACTTGCTTGTTTTGTCCTTCAGGCTTCTTAATTATCAGTCTTTTTATAAAGTTTATGTAGTCTAAATAATTTTCAAAAACAAACAATCAATTAGATATAAATAAATAGCAAAACATGCAAACACAACATAAATCAGCAGGATTGCCTAAAAGTTTTGTGTTATTTATTACATCCAATTCTGGTAATGGCATGACCCATTAGGCAAAACAGAAGGGGAGAGGCTAAACAATTGGTAAGGCAATATCTGTGGTTCTTTTGCAATGTTCTGCTACCATTGGTAACCAAGCAATGAAACTTATGTGAAGATAGGGATATCTAGGAAAAAAAAATAAAAAAGACCTAACCTTGACCTACAGCTTAAAAAAAAAAGGTCTCCTAAAGCAAACTATTAACATCCACTGTCTACAATCTTTATGAATTCTGTTTAGAAAGTAAAATTGCAATGCATGCTTTACCTTCACTCTCCTAGCTAATGTCTAAGAAAATTTCTAGATGTCCCTGTCTTCACATAAGCAATACATTGATTACTCTGTCCCTAATGTTTTCTTTGTACATGACCTAATCGATTCTTTCATTAGTTAACTTGACCTGACATTTCCCAATTGTCAACATTTATTAGAATTTATAGAAACTCAGAATGTTCCTGTGAAGAAATTCACCTTTCCAAGCTTAATCTTACTCTGACTTTTACAAAAGTATAAATGCTTATGATTAACTTATTTGCAGAACTCTATAAGGTTTTTAATTTTTTTTAGTTTTTTTAAATAATTTCAAAGGAAATAATGATTGAGAAAGTATAATTTTTATGCAAAATTAAATTTCAAAATATGCTACTCTAAATCATCTGATCCCAGAAGAAAGGACAGAAGTCAAAATGTCTTAAAGAAATGCAGAATGTATTTATATGAGTTTTTCTATATTTTTTAAATAAATAATACTCAATAAATGTTTTTGTTCTGAAATATCTAACCAAATGAGTTCCACCACATCAATATGCTGGTGGTAATCCCTAAGTTTCCAAAGATCTCTCTGAACATCTGGTAGAGTGAAAGCTTGTATATGTCAGTTTCAAATTATTTGCATCCTGGATTAATATCTAAATCTATAAATTGGTAAATGTCTAATCCTCACATTTAATTGTGTAAACCTTTAATGATTAGGGTTTAGCACAACAATTAACAACAGTTTCCTTGGAAATATAAACAGAAGACAAAAAATGAAAATTCTAAGAACAGTCTCCATTTTTTTCTCTTTTCTTTTCAGAATTCAATTTTACAAAAGGAAAGAATGCAAGCATGTGTACTATACCTTCCTATCTTCTTAGAGAAACTCATTTATAAGACTATGTCTATGTCACTAGGAATCTATCCTAAGGACCAAAGGCTTACTTATCAGAGATGTTTGCTGATGTTTTAATAGCATCCAGTTCATGATTAAAGGTAAAATGGCTTTGGAATGATAGCTCCTCCACGACTTGAAAAAAAAAATTGTAAAATAAAATGAAAATGAAGACAGCTGAGTCCAGTTTATTGAGAGGGTACACCTTTCCTGGATTCAGTCCTCTTTATTTGATATTGTGTTTTCATATCTTGAGGCTGGCCCCTTGTAAAAAGAAGATTTTTATGTGCAAATGTACACGAATATAGGAAGTATCCAAAAACACATCAGAAGTAATGGGAGAATCTATTTTTTCTCTTACCTTTTTTATTCATATCTTTTGCAATTAATCAACACATGTCTGAAAGAATCATACACAGGGCTACAGCCCAAGTGTAATGGACAAGGTGCTAATTAACAAATTCAATAATTTATTCTTTCAAAAACTGATGAACAAATACACATTTTTCACTTCCTCTGCATATGAATCAGAATTAAAATGGTAAGTTAAAGTGACATTTTTTTTAGCTTTTTTGAGAATCTAAAGGAGGATATAATCAAAAAGAAGCAATCATATATGTACTGTTGGTTTCTACATCAAATCTATGGTCATTGCTACAAAGAGGAAGTAGAGAATGTGTCTATCAATGTCCCAGAATTAAACCAGAGGCAGTGGACAATGGAAAGTTACCTTGAGAAAAGAAGTTTCAGCAGAGTAGAATCCTGGGTGCCAGAGGCCAGGGAGAATGGGTAGGGGAAGGCGTGAGTAAAGGTTTAACCAAAGGGTACTATGGTTATTTGAGTGTATGCTGTTCTGATGTGCAGAGCAGGGTTACTTTACATCATAGTAATGTGCAATTCATTTCAAAAAGGTAGTAAAAAAGGTTTTGAAAGTTTTTACTATACAGAAATTATAAATGTTTGAAGAGGTAAATATAAAAAGATTTAAACAGCATTCAATGTGTACATATGTTGAAACATTACATGGTACCCCATTAATATGTACACTTCTTTTTAATTTTTATGTATCTGTTAAAATAAATTTAAATCTAAAAATAAAATTACATAGGAGAGGAACAGGCAGAAGTTTGTTGTGGTTTTCTTTTCAGAGGCTGGGTGATTCAGATTCAATTATTTGATTGAAATATGGGAAGGCTACAGCACTAGGGCTCTTAATATATGCAGAATTAATTTTGGAGGGAAGGTTACTACAAGTACATTAAGAATCATCTATCTATCCTTCCCCTTTTCTTTTATTTTGTGCCTTTTTTTCTTCCTGTAACCTAGTTTTTAAGAATTTAACCTAATCTCACAGCATCAATCATCCCTATATGACTGATTCTCAAATCTATAATTTTACTTCAAAACAATCTCTGTGATTTTAGCCTCAAATATACAGCTCTTTGGTGGAGATTTTCACTTGAATATCATAATCTTTCCTAAAACATACAATATCTGGCAAAATATCTCATCTTTCCTTCTATCTTCATTCCAGATGTATATTTGTAGCCATGATTCTGGAAAGTCTTTAAGATAATATTAATCATTCTTGTCTACATTAATTTATTTATATTCCCTCTCTATCTCTTCCCACCACACTTTCTTTATCTCCCTCTTCTCCCCCCTTTATCTCTCTCTCTCTCTCTCTCTGCGTGTGTTCATGTGTGCTAATATTTAATGTATCTTTTCCTTGGATTTCTATATGATTTTTCTACCAATTAGTGCCACTCTATCAATAAAATTTTATTTGTTTTGGTTGACATGTACAAAAATTGAACCCTAACTGTGTATCAATTTAATACTTACCCAATGTATTGTGTGTAGTTCTAATTTTATGTGTAGTAAGGAATTATATGAATATATGGTAACTATTTTATCCATTCAAAAATTGTCAAACCTTTGAGATAGTTTTTGAGATATGTCTAATGTAAATGATATTGCAAATGCTGTTCTTACTAATGACTCAGAGTTGGTATGATGGAAATGTTCCATTTCTACAGTCAAATGGTAGCAACAAGCTGTACTTGGCTATGTAGATTTGTTTTTGTTAGTGTAACATTGGAGTAATTGATGTACTCAGGCAGAATATATTAATCTTTAAGTTATTTAGATAATGCTACATGATTTTCCAAAATGTTTACATAAGTTTTCACAATGAGATATGAAATTTCCTAGTTAGCAGTGTTTGCCAATAATTGGCATTGTCAGGCTTTTACATTTCTTTCAACCTAATGGGTGTAAAATGGTATGCTTCGATTGTATTTTGATGATGAATGAGGAATTGGATATTTTCATATGGTTGTTGACTCTCTTCAGTGTGTGAGTTTTCATGCTTATTTGTGCACATTGTCTGCCTGATCAAGTATTTTGCTTAAATTTCTTTTTGATTGTCTAGCTTGTTCTCCAGAAAGTCATCTATTCTTTAAGTATTCTAGGTATTAGAACTTTTATTTATTTACTTTTTTTTTAGTTGTCAATTGACCTTTATTTATTTACTTATATGTGGTTCTGAGAATCGAACCCAGTGCCTCACACGTGCTAGGCAAGCACTCTACCACTGAGCCACAACCCCAGCCCAGATCTTTTGTTTTCTTTTAGTATGTTATAAACATACCTTACAAATATCATTTCCTGTCTCTCTCTGGTATCTCTTCACTCCTTGTATGTGCATTGACCAAAAGTCATTTTAAATGAAAGAACATGTATGAATATTTTTCTTATTGGTACTGATTTTGATCATTTTTTTAAAGGAAAATACTTGCTTTCATTTTGGAAGACTTTAGGAAATTGGTTAGCATTTTATATTACACATATACTGTACATATTTTTTTTAAGGGAAGATACTCTTTTCTAACCAAAGTTGTACTCCTTTTAAAATCATGGGTGGATTTGCCTAAACTTTCCTGTGGTTTCCTTGCTTCATCCTTCCCATATCTCTTTCCCTCTCTTTTTTTTTCCTTTTTGTTCCATTTTCCTCCTTTCTTTCCTTTTAACCTTTACTTATACGTACATTTAACAAGATCACGGCTCAACTTCTAAACATCTCTACTTATACTTTTTAATCAAGTCAATATATTTACATAATTAATTTATTCAGATCTCTGAAGGTTATTAATTTATAAGTCTCAGAAATCCAGGCAATCCCACCCTCATTTCTCATTCCAACAATCTTCTGCTAATTAGGTAAACTCAATTATTCCATTTCTCCCTACCCCTTTATTCACCAGACATTCTCATTCTGTACAAAAAATACCAAATTTAAAGACCAAAGAGTTAGAACACTGAACCCTATAAACACAAAAAAATTGTGGGTCACATTTTTTCTTAGTATATTAAAGAGACATAATTTTTCTCTTCTCAACTTCATTTCCCAATTAGTGAAAATTATACTACATCCAACAACTATGTATTTGGAAGATGGATTTTTCTTATCAGGAATAAATATAAAATCTGAAAATACCATAGACTTAGAAACCTTGAAATTTCATTACTTTTTAACCCATTATTAGTCCTGGAAAGTTTGAACTATTGCTTGGCAAATATGTATCCATGTCTTCATTCCAAGAATATAATTTATATTCCTGTTCCACTGATATTGTATTTAGATATTTTACTTGCTTTAGCTAATGCAATATTAATACATGTTTTCAAAATAGAATCTTTACCTTTGTGTTCTGGTTTTATACCATGGAAAGCATATGCTCAAGGTAGCCTTATGCTCTTCTTTCTAGAAGTCCAAATGATACCAGTTGCAGTTCAGTTAATCCACAACCTGAAGTGGAGTTAATTAGTCAACCCAATCTTAGGCTATCTTAGCCATTGTCCATCAGTAAGCCTGGGAGTGCATGATTGCCTCTTATGACAGCAAACTTTGGAATAATTTGTGAGATAGTATAACACTGTGACAAAAACTCATTCCTGCTCATTCATGGAACAGTTATACCTAATAGCTTTTAATTCCTCATTTTCTATATTTTTATCAGAATAATTTTATATAGCGTTCCTCTAAATACTCCCTTTTCCTCTCCCTTAGAATATCTTCAGTTTGTACATTTGATCATAATACAGAAGTTTTAAGATGAAGATACTTTTTATTTGTCTCATTCAAGAGAAAACAAAACATTAAAAACACAAGCTTTCTTAGCTTACTACACAAAAAGAGCCTAATGGATTTTTCTGTCATATAATGTACAAAGTCAGAGATGTGGTCCAGCACAAGATGCTAAAATATTCACATAATTGCCATGCTTCTCTTAGTCTCTGTAGAATGCTTCTACAATGAGAACACCTTTTCCTCAGTCCAAATTTTAAATTATTTCAAGACTCACTTGTTATATAATTGTCTATTGGCCATCATATATTTTCATTTTTGGTATTGGATGTTTAAGCAAGGGTACTTTACCACTGAGCTACATCCCCAGCCCACCTCCCCTCTCTCTCTTTGGAGACAGCGTCTATCTATGAGACTGGTCTTGAACTTGTGATCCTCCTATCTCAGCCTCTCAAACAGAACACCAGGCCTGAGTGTTTTTAAATCTCAATTCCCATTTACAATAATTATACCACTTTGTTTCCCTTGTTGTCTTGAATAGTCCAGTTGGAATTTTGGTATTTCCTTCATAGATCCTTTCAAACCTCAAATGTGTAGTACATATGAGTATATTTCTCTACTTTCTTGCTCTGTTATTGATTTCCTATCTTAACTTTAAATAACTGTCTCATGATAACTTTTTAGTTAGGGTTTCCATAGGGATTTTTTTTTTCTTTTACCGTCTGAGATCTTCCTTTTCTCCTCTGTTAGTATAGTTGAGCTTTAATAATACTTATATATTTTATCATGAATAAAAAAAAATATTCTTTTCTAGTACCAAATTTCAAAGCTGTTGATTCTAGCTGTGGTTCTGGGTATTTTTCTTTTTTCCATATACTAGTCTGGAACTCCAAAATTTCAAAGTAGCTTCCTCTTTTTTCTTCAATTTTCTAATGTTTCTCTGATTGTGTCACTATGACTTCTAAAGTTAAGATTATCAGTTTTGCTAAAATTTGTGTTCATGAGAGTTTGTAAATCCTATTATACAGTAGACCTCTGATATCAAAATATGTTTACAGAAATAGCTGTGTAATCTTTTGCAATTTATTAATGTTTTGTACCTCAGTGTCCCACATATGAAATAGAGATAATAATCGTATTTAACTCACAGGATTCTTCTGCAGACTAGCTGTGATAGTTTACATATACATTTAGATTAGTCCTACAGCATTTGAAAAACTCATTAAGATGTTGCTATAGACATTATAATTTTTATTCAAATACTGAGTGAAGTAAATGACAGATATTTCAGGTAAAACATTCAGCATACAACCTGGCACATAATAAGTTCTTCATGAACATTAATTTTTATGATCATTGTATCCTAAACTATTTTCTCTGTGAGCCAAGGTCTGTGATCATTTCCAGGTACTTTTGGATTTGTAAAGATTAAGCTCCTCAGGTAAAAAACAAACAAACAAACAAACAAAAAACCTTACTTAAGAGACATACACACCACACACTCAATATTACATTCACCCAGTCTAGTATATTCCCTAGTATGTTGCAATTTGGGATATAAATCACACACTTGTTTCTTCTAGTTAATAAAATATAAAGAATATAAAGATAAAGCAAATAATGCTCAGTAAAACTCAAACTATTGACTTTATTATTATATAGACAAGTTTGCAATGACTCCTAACCCATCATGCTTCTTGATTAGCAAGTTGAAGCCTGCAGTATGATGAAGTTTCTTACTCAAAGCCTAAATGTAGACAAAAAGCAGTGGTGTGAGTTTGATCTGCAAGAGAGATTCAGTCAATTAGCCGCTCTCCAGCTGTTTGGAATACTGAACACTTGATTAGCATATTGTTTCTGGCAGAAGAGGTAAAGTAATAGAGCCCATGGCCTTAGAAGTTAATAAGACCCTGTCCACTGATAAACTCATGTCCAAGTGAGCATCCCAGGTTTTGTTTATTTAGGTTAGTAACACTTCTATTATATGGAACAATAAGGAAGTGAAAATAATATAGGTATGTACATTTCAAACCCTTTCCACTATGGTTGTGGAACTAAGGAAAGCTTTATGTTTCTTTTAAAGCATAAGAAAAAATAACCATTTCTTACATTGCAAAAGTCTTTGTTTATAATATGTCTCATTGTATCCTTTCTTGATATTCTTACTTATTAAAATATCTGTCATCTAGTAGAGAATCAATAGATTGTTTTAAATTTACTCATAAATTTAAAGGAATCCATAATTATTTGATGTTAAAATGGTCACAATTTGTTGTGTGAATTAATTGGTCTTTATTAAAAGTCATTTGAAAAAATATGCTCTTCTTTTTGTTGTTGTTGTTGTTGTTGTTGTTTTTTTGGTACTGGAGATTGAACTTGGGGAACTTGACCACTGAGCCACATCCCTAGCCAAATTTTGTATTTTTATTTAAAGACAGAGTCTCACTGAGTTGTTTAGCACCTTGCTTTTGCTGAAACTAGCTTTGCACTCTGATCTCCTGCCTTCGCCTCCCAACCCTCTGGGATTATAGGCACACACCACCACACCTGACTACTACACTCTTCTTGATGCTAGAATCTACAGTATGAATAAAGGACATCACATGGCCCACTGACATTCAAGTAACCTTTATTATGCATTTATGTGAGTCAAGTGGCTTGAGGTGTCTTTCAAGAAGACTGTGAATTGATTACAATTAACATTAAGAAGTGACAGCAAGATATTATATGATTCATATTCCAATAAACATATAAACATTTTTTCTATACAAACATCTTGATTATGCTATGCTAACTCATACGAATAAAAAAAATCGAAACACAATTGAAACAGTTGAAAACATTGAGGGGAGATTTCTGGAGCCATAGCTGAGTGTTAAAGTGCATGCTTAGCATGGTTGAGTCCGTGGATAAAATCTGAATCCTTCATGCCACCAAAAAAAAAAAAAAAAGAAGAAGAAGAAAAGAAAAATAAAACAAAAACATTCAATAGCATGCAGATATATGCACAAAAACACACATTTCCTCCTTGTGTTCCATACAAAGGACTTTATTGAAATCGGACTCATTACCTGTCATCAAATTTTATTCTTTTTTTTTTTTTCATTAGACCAGACTTGAGATATATTAATGTAACTGGTGAAGGAGACGAGCTTGCTAAGAGCAACCAATTCCTTTCTCAATTTCTCTAAAAATGTTGACCTACAAATATTATAGATATTCAGTTTTGTTCCTCACCATTTACTAATGGGTTGGTAAGTTAACTTGACATACATCCTAGTCACTTATTCAATCTAACTTTTACTACTAATAATCAAACCTCCATACAAACATTGAGATGATATAATCAGATTGTTAGTGCTGTTACCTATCAGTCCTAGTTTGAATGGACTAACGGGGTGTTAACTGTAGAAGGTGGGATATGACTGGAGGAGGTGGGTCTTTGAGGCACCCTGAAAGGGTGCATCTTCCCTGTGGCCCCTTCCTCCTTTCCTTTCTCTGGTTCAGGGCTGTCAACAGTGCTCCTCAGTCATGTATTATCACCAAGGTCTTCTGCCTCACATTGGGCATAGTAATAGAGTTGACTCACCCTGAATTAAACCTTAGAAACCATGAATCAAAATAAACTTCTCCTCAAGTTACTTGTCTGAGTATTCTGGTCACAGTGATGGAATGCTGAACAACATGCATGGGAGTCAGATTTAAAAGATAACTCTTGGGCAGAAGGAAGAAGAAAGGAAGAGAAATGAAACAACAGTGTAATCCCAATGGCTTTCTCAGCCAACCTCTTGGTAACCCCTGAAGCTAGAACATCCCGTTAGTACCTCATAACAAACAGAATGCTAGACTTGGAATCCCATAGTTATAAATTGCACCACCACAGGAAAGCAGTATGACATTGACCACATGGCTCTTTACCAAGACAATCCCTGGATGACCAACAACTAAGGATTGTTTATTTAAGTATATCCTCCAACTGGAAAAAGTCCTTGTGAATATGTATGAAAACATGTAAAATTTCAATTCAAGGTGGAAATAATATGTCAGTGCTCTGAAAAATCACATAGGATAGAATTGCCCTTAATATGAACTAACAGTGGACTTTTGGGAAGTCACAGAAACAGCCTCACTTTACTTGTATATGACAAAAATGAACTACTCAGTTGTACCATTTAACCAAAAGGACTAAAATTAAGCAATTTTTATCTTATTGTCTATAATTTAAGCTAAAATGTAAAGAGATATCAATAAATATATATAAATAAAAAATAGATAAAATATAGATATAGATGATATGGATATAGATACAGATTACTATGATCTCTACCCTAATCTGGCATAGCATTTTTAAAGATCTAATTAGACACAACTCCCAAAATAAGAATTAGAATATATTTATAGCCACTCAACATCATGTACCCTTGTAATTGTCATAATGAAATTAGAAATTGTTTTAGGATATGATCACCAGTAAAAATAACCAAGTAGCGAAAAATTACTTGAAGAAACCTCAGTTTTGGTTAAGAAGGGTCAAAGATCCTAGTGAACCCAGCAGTCTTGTTCAGAATTGAGCACTAGTCATAGCAGTTGTGGCCCTTGTTCTTTGTTTGAAATTACTAGTTATTTTGTGATAAGATCTTTTTCAGTAGATAACTAAATCCTTGAAAGAGATTCTTCATATAAAGAACCTACATAAAAGGTTGAGATGAGAAACTGACAGTTTTGCAGAAAGTTTGTAACATTGTATGCACACAATGATGAAAACACAGGTGTGTGCTTGCTGAAAAATATGGCAGAGCATCACCTGAGATGTGACCTTTTTATAGCATGTCCCATGATAGCATGGAGTTTGTAAAGAAGTTTTTCAGCTTCTATTTATCTCTAGCTTCTGGAAGTTACCAGTAACTAATTCAAAACCATGTAAATGTGATAGACAATAGTTCAGTGAGTTTGTAATATCAAGTAACTAAAAGTAACTTAAACCTCTATTATACTGAGTTAATATTTAAGTATTAAAATTAGTAGTTCTATGTAAAATTTAGTGTTATAGTGTCCATGGTACAAAATCTTCAGAAATCGCAGAGCTTCACATGTTGATGTTCAATAAGAAAGATCATATGGGAAGTTGCAGAAAAGTTAAAATTCTTTTAAAAACCTGGTTCATGAGAAATAAGTGAAATAATAAGGTATCAGACTTGGCTAAATATCGATGCCACCTTTATAAAACACACACATACATACACACACACACATACGTACACACATACACACACAATGCTCATGGTTTGTGGTGAACAGAAATACTCAGGAAGGAGTAAACACCCAAGTATTAATGGAGGTTGTAATTCAGACATGGGATTTCAACTGATTTTTTAATTGATTTTATTATTTTTTAAATACATGACAACAGTGGAATGCATTACAATCCTTATTACACATATAGAGCACAATTTTTCGTATCTCTGTATATAAAGTATGTTCGTGTCATTTTATGCCATTATACATGTAGTTTTTTTGCATTACAATTCTTAAAACACATATATACCATAATTTTTCATATCTCTGTTTGTATATAAGGTATGTTGATACTCAATTCAAGTCTTCATACATGTATTTTGTATAATGATGACCATCACATTCAACTGATTTTTATTCTTTGTCTTCATACTTTTTACTTATAGATTTTTCTCAGTTAAGCATATGTTACTACTATGCTTTTAAAAAGTTATGAATTTGAATGGAGTTTATCAATTAGACCATTATCCTCTCTTGCTCCCTGTCATTGACTTCATCAGTGTTCTTAATAGCTCTTAGAGTCTTTATGTTGTGCTCCTCAACTGTTTGTTAGATTCAAACCATGTTCAACTCCTTAACTTTACATCCACTTCAGACATCTTCTACTTCTTGATATGGACCTCCTATCAAAGCTGACCAATCTCCTTTTATTCTATTATCCTCTCTTATCTTCAAGTGTGAAATACTTAAAAGCATGCCAACCAGTATTGTTCCATTGTTTAATGTATACACATCAAGATATTTGGGGTGAATTTGAACACGTTTACTCTTGTTGTTTTCACTCTTGACTATTATTTCTGAAAAATGAAACTTGAAAATTACACTATCCTTTTTTTAAATTAAGCTGACAGTACCCTTAAAAACTATAAGAAAGCTTTTAAAATATTGTTTAAAATAAAAATCAACCTTATTATGTTATTTACTCTTATAAATTAATTCAAGAATTAGATTTTATACTCAAAGCAATTATTGCCATTCTTATACAATTTTATCCGGCTTCTCAAATACAAGATATTTATGGTATTAAAGTTGGGGCTTAATAATGTTCAAATGTTGAATCAATTCACAGACAAAATATAAAGCATTCATATAAAATACTGAGGGTGATAACATTTTCATAGTCTTTCTATAGAGTATTTTTGGCTATAATGGACCAACTAGATTTCAGAGACCATGTCATTTCCTCCTTTCTATTTATTAATCCCCAAATAAAGTATAATGTATTTCAATAAATTATTTACCTAATAATTTATGTAAATAGAGAATGAATGAATGAAAAGTTGAAAAAAAATGAATGAGTGGATGTCCAAACTATGTATAGCAAATCTTTATATATTTCGAGTTCTCTTTGATTTCTACAAATCTATCTTTAAAGAGCTGGGCTTATTTCAAATTTTAAGACACTTTTTAAATTAAATTATGTCACAAAATTCTAACTACTTTCTTATTTGGTCTAGATTTTAAGAAGGATCAAATAAGTAACCTCTGCGACTTTTCATCTCCCTTGCTTTGTCATGAACACAGTTGTTGATGTATTGGATTATGTATAAATACAATGTTCCTTGTTGAATGATATGAAGAGTTAATGTGTAGTGTTCCAAACCAGGTTGTACTTCTTAATATATATCTCTTCGCTTATGACCCTCACAGGAAATTAGAGCAACAGCATAATAATGCTTGAAAGAAGGAATTTTATCTGAGACAAATGACAAGTGCATTTCTCAATTGGGAAAAATCATTGAGTGAGTAATAGTTAATAGAACAAGTAGAATGCATGTGAGTTGTGTTAATATATTCACGCATATTCATAATAGGTTAGACTACCATTTTTTTTCTTGCTTTAGAAAATTCTACTTGTAAACCAACTGATGGCAATTGACAGCAACATAGAAAGCATCAATAAAGCAATGCTTTGTAAGGTAATCAGAAAATTAGAATTCTTTGTATTCAGGAAAGCTCACTCATACAAATTTTGGATGAATATGCTTATTACTGAAAAGAACATTGTGAACAAAAAAAAATTGAGTCAGTATCTCATGTAGACATACACTATGAATTTAAACTAATTATGTGATGATTTTAATAATTCCAATAAAAATACAAGCAGCATACTTCATCCATTTGTGGAAATCACATATTTTTAAAAATATATTTCAAGGTACTGGGGATGTGGCTCAAGCGGTAGCGCCCGGGTTCTATCCTTAGCACCACATACAAACAAAGATGTTGTGTCCACCAAGAACTAAAATAAATAAATAAATAAATATTTAAAATTCTCTGTCTCTCTCTAAAAAAAATATATATATTTCAAAACTAACTTGAAATGACTTAGGATGCTAGACAAATATGATATTAATGATGTATGCTAATTTAATTTTTTTACTCAATAGCTTATATTTTTAAGACTATGAATAAAAAACTGCTTTTTTCTGTAATTGTGTGAACTACTTCATAGTTATAAGCCATATGAAAAAAATAACAAAACCAGTATGTTTATCTGTAATAATATGAACACATTTGTTATGGTTTAGACATAAGTTGCCCCCAGCCTCCAATTTAGAGATGAAATGATGGGGCCAAGAGTGTGTTAATCTAATTAGTGCATTAATCCCCTTTTAGAAATTAAATGGGTGGTAATTCTAGGCAGGTAGTGTGTAGCTAGAGGAGGTGCTCATGAGGACTGTGTCTTTGGAGTATTTATTTTCTCTTTCCCTCTCTCTCTGTCTCCTTCCTTCTGAGATGTACTGAAATACTTTCTTCCATCACACTCTTTCTCCATGATATTTTTCTCACCTCCATCCCAAAAGAATGAAGTCAGCCATCTATGGACTGAGACCTCTGAAACCAAGAGCACAAAATAAACTATACCCCGTCTTTTTTTTTTTTATATATATATATCTTTTGGTGACAGCACTGAAAAAGCTGACTGAAACAAAAATTGGTACTGAGAAGTAGAGTCATTGCTGTGACCAACCTGATGTGTGGTTCAGAAGATTTTGGAGCTCTCTGGAATCTGTTGGAGGAATCTAGGAAAATTTATGAACGCAAGCTATAAAAGCTTTAGAATGTTATAAGTAAACTTAATGGGAAATTCTGTTGGAGGTTTAGAAGACCAAAATGTGGACAGCACAGATTGGGATCATGAGATTCCAGCTGAGGAGGACTCTATTGAAAATTGGACTAGAGCCATTCATGTTATATTCTGGCTAAGAAGTTCTCCACATTTTGCCTGTGTCTTCAGACTTTCTCTAAGACTGAATTTAAAGGTGATGGACTTCCTAATATGGTGGAAGAAATGTCTAGGCAGCATAGCATTCAGACAGTGGCATGTATATTGCTGCTGGGTTTTAGCCAAGTTCATTGTGATTATCAGGAACAATAACTCAGGATGATCTTAGAGAAGATACTAGCAAATGTGTATAAGTTTTCAGATCTGAGGAAGTTGAATAATACAAAAGGAACTGTGATTATAAGAACTATGTAATAATCTGGCTATTGCATAGAGATTCATATGAGAAAGATAATGAAAGCCTGAAGGTAAATAATCAGAAGTTTATGGTGAAATGTGAAAAAAGAAGGATTACTTCTTGTCATATAAATAGACAATTATCTCCTCAGCAAGGGGCAGAACATAAATGAGAACCAGGCCCAGGTCTTCATTATTTAAAAAAGTACTTGAAACAAGAATAATTACAAAGTTACATTGCTTTAAAAAATGTTACTTAAAAGGCTAACAAAGTAACAAAAAAAAATGACATTCTCAACTCTGAAACAGCTCTTGGGCTCAGATTTGGTGTTTTGATGGGGAAAGTTGTACTTCAAAATAGGCCAGGGATGGTGGTGCATGCCTTAATACCAACAGCTCTGGAGGCTGAGGCAGGAGGTTCATGAGTTCACAGTCGGCCTCAGGAAAAGCAAGGTACTAAAACAACTCAGTGAGATACTGTCTGTAAAATACAAAAAAGCTGGGAACTCAGTGGTTGAGTGCCCCTGAGTTTAATCCCTGGTAACCCCCATCCCCCCCCCCACACACAAAAGTGTTAGAATAGGAGCTTGAAGATCAATACACTGAAAAATCATAAATCTTTATTTTACCCAGAATACCTTGGGATCTATCAAAGTGGCCAAATCTTCCATGTTAGTGGCTAATGTTTCCCTTATTTAAGATACTACAGTTTCCACTAAAAAAAAAATAAAAATAATAAATAAATAAATAAATATGATGCTGTCTTGGCTGCCAGTGATATAACTTGTGTTAAGACAAACAAGAATCTGGATGAGCAAATACTCAGTTTAATAAGAAAAGAAAGAAAAAGGATTATGTACAGGAGCAGATGCAGGAATCAGCCAAATGGTTCTGGCAAGAGCTAGGGATCCATAAATGCAATTTTATCTTGAAAGTGTGCGGTGAAGTAAAGTTGGATAAACTCTGTGATACAGTAGCACTCTGCCAGAACACAGGATTTCACACCACGACAAGGAGTCAGGGAGATGTGTTAACATCCTTCTAGGATGACTCTCAGAAGCTTGGAGAAAGCAATGTTCTGTGGTAAAGTTGATTTGCCAGCTATTCATGACAGACTATAGAAGAAAAGCTTAGAGAAGTGGAAGTATTAGAATGAAATTTATAGTAAAACCAACCTACCCATAACTTTTAGTGGGAGGCTCACAAGGCATTCTGTCCTAAAGTAATGTCCATGCACTGCTGAGAAGCAGAGAAAGCATCTTTTAAGTATTTGTTAAGTATTTACAGTGAACCATAGTTCTTGAATTATTTTTTTCCTTTTCTTTTTATCTCTCTCTCTCATTTCAAGTTGAGGAGTTTCTACTCACCTATCTTCAGGATCATTGTTATTCCCTTGGCATGTCTAACCTACTGACACACATATCCAAGTCATTTTTCATTTCTGCTAAGGTAGTTTTTTTTTTTTTTTCATTTCCTTTAGAATTCCTTTTTATAATATCCTCCTCTTTGCTGAAGTTACATGTCAATTTTTGTATATAGTCTCCCTTTTTCTCTAGACTGGTTAATATGCTTAATGTCTATCTGATAATTCCAAAATCTGTCACATTTGACTCCAGATCTGATGCTTATCTTGCCTCTTCAGTCTGTGGTTCTCAGTGTGTTTATCTTTCCTGCTATTATCAATAGGATGGCAGAGGAAACTAGGAAGCTCTTCACATCTTGCAATACAGCTGGAACCATAAGTCTCTGCATGTCTTTTTAATAATGTCTCAAGAGCTAAAACAGGAAGTCTGTTTATTCATCATCTTAATTTTTATACTCATCAATATTTCATTCTCTAGCACACATATTTCCTGGGCATTTTTTTTCATATCTAATGTTCTTCCTTGAACAAACTTCTCAGGTGGAAACCTTAGATGTTTCCTCTCCCTGGTTAGGCTGATGGCTGACATAAGTCCTAGGCTTGACTAGTAAGACACTCCTTATAGGTAAAGTGAATCTTTAGGAAGTTGTTCCAATACCCAGGAATAGCAAAGAATTTGTTTGGCCACTGTACAAGGATACCAACGTAATGGTATGAGGCAGTTATTGGTAACTGTGCTATCTTTAAAGGCCTAACTCTTTACTTTGCCATGATGTTCTTTAAGTTTTATAGCAGCAGACTTTTTCTTAGTGTCTGCCTAGTTCCCAAGCCTAGTTCTCTGTGAATTTCTGAACCAGTCAAATTTAATGTCCTTCTAAATACACATGTAGGTATACAACAATAAAACCACCATAGCTCATATTACCATTTCCTTAAGTCTCTTCTTATTCAGAGTTAGTTTTATCGTGAATGCAAACATAAATTTTGACTGATACAGGCTATCTTTATTCAGAATTATTTATTTGTTTGCCATTAAAATATGAACCTCATCAAAATATTATCTTCATTGTGAGATTGAATGTGTGGCCACTTGCATATTCACACACACAATTTTGGTACTGGGAATTAAACCTAGGGGCATGCTATCATTGAATTATTTCCCCAGACCCTTATTTTTATTTAGGTATTTATGTATGTATGTATGTATGTATGTATGTATGTATGTATTTATTTATTTAATCTTGAGACCAAGTTCTTGTTAAGTTGCCCAAGCTGGCCTTGAACTCTCAATCTTCTGCCTCAGCCTCTTGAGTTGCTGGAATTACCAACATGTACCCACATGCCTGGTGTTAGAAATTTTAGAAAGATACAAGTAAATTGTGTGGACCCCTATACATGGAATTGTATAGAAATAAGTGGCAAAATACTTAACATCTAATATTTATTGATTAAGTTACAAGGCATTGTGACCTAATAAAAACTAATTTACAATTCAGATTATTCATTATTTATACTTATTCTAAGGATAAAGTTTTTAATCTGAAATATGTCTATACATGCAATTATAACAAGAATTACTTATTAAAATACATTATTAAATGTTCACTGACAATACATCTGTCAGTGAAATATGCACTTCTAAAGTAAAGTAAATCGATATTCATATCCAGCTGAAGTTATTTCTTATGCTATTAATTTCATACACACACATGGATATAAAGATTGAATTTAACTTATATATTATATAAATGTAAAGTACATACTTGATAGGTTTGCAGGAAGTAGAAATTAATGAGGATAGAAAATATTTTGGATAAAATCCCAATACTGTAGTTGAAATACACTTATTGTACAAAAGTTTTAAATTGTTTTTGTTGGATTTTCAATCTGGGTGAACAATAATATGCATTACATACTTAGTGATACTTGCCATAAAATAAGTAATTGAAACTCACAAAGTTGTACCAAAAGGCAATGATTTTAAAATAAAATATCCATAAACACTCTTTTACAATCATAATTTATTAATATTAAGTTTTGAATTTAGCTTAAATATGCTTTGGAGCTGAAGGAGTTCAGAAACCTAAATTAGTTGGAAAAAGGAAAGTAACTAGGGGTATAATAAAAAATGGCATTTTCTTATAAATATTCAGCTAAACTAAACCATTGAATGTATGTTAAGCAATCAGTGACTTATTTACTGTTATTAGGTGTTTATCATCCCACTTTGATTTTTAAGAGCACACATATCTACATGCATTTCACTTGTTTTAACATGTATTCATTTATAAAGTTTTAATTGCTTAAATAATTTTATCTCAAGAATATCAAATGAAATTTGAAATGATGTTATAAAAATAGACATTAAGGAGACAATGAAATATGTTAAAATTCATGGTTAGAAAGAAATATGATGCACACTCACATGAAAATTAGAATAAACACAAGACAATTCTTGTGGAAGACGAACTTGAAGATTAGAAAATTAAATGTGAATTAAAATTCAGAAACATGCCCAACATGTCACCAATGTTGGTTGCACTGGCTTTATGTTGAGAAATTCTTTTTAGAATGTGTAAATCTTCATAGAATCTTGATATCAGTCTCTTTGGAGGTAGGTCTTAGGTAGCTGTTATTAGTGTTATTGCTGGTGTGTTAGTAATTATGTATAGAAACTTGACAGAAAGAAAAAAATAAGTAAAAAAATTAGTTGCTATTTTTTGAATTGCAAAAATTATAACTTACAAAATATCTTATGCATATCTTAAAATTTTTGCTTATTTTTATTCATCTACTAATTCATAATCTTTGGTCAAGTCAATTTATTGCAAGGAAAATGAGTACGGCTTTCACATTTTTAAAATTCTAACTAATGCTATACCTTATTTAATTAACTTTGCATTTTTTCCAATTTATCAACACATCTTTCCAGTTCAGTTCATTATTTCTTCACACACTTTCCTTTTCTCAACCCTTATCCTCAAATCTTGCAGTCAACACCTATAGGCCCATTAAGTCAAGGACTCAACACTTACATCAGCCATTAAATAACTTTGAATTTTAGCAGGATTTCCCTCACAGGGCTATTCTGTCTTCATTTTCTGACCCTGGTAATATTGTCTAGTTACTACATATCAATTACTTTTTAGAGAAAAACTTACCTTTTTTTTTTTTTTTTAATATAGTGTACTTGCTGTACCTTTCCATTGGCTTTCACTGACAAGAAAGGTCACATTTATACACCACTCTATCATTCTTGGTCTAAAATGAGTCCCATTGTTTTTACTGATAATCCTGTAACTCAGGGTTATCTTTTTATTATCTTTTTATATTTTGTGCTTTTATGCTACTCCTATTCTGGAATAAGCCATTGTCATTTTTTTTTATTTGTTCATGAACTTATAAAATTCCACTTAGAATGATCTAACTTATTTTGTTGGTTTCTACCTGAGATCTTTTGTATACTTTGCATTGTATGGATAGTCTCAGCCTTATCTTCTATTGACACCATGTAACACCTTTGTAAGCATTGTTTTGTGGATCAACATTTACAAAATTTAGTAAAACTTTTCATATAATAACTGCCCATTTCATTTTCAGTGGTAGTTAATAAAGGACAAAGAGGAAATAACAGAGAAACAGTAATTAGGTGAGTAAGGAAGACAAATCAAATTTCAAGTCCAATCTTTTTTTAAATTTTCTCTGTTGTGGTAACACTGTTTTCTTGCTGCGTAAAAGTGTGTTATGTGATTTTCCTTATGAGCCAGATTTTCTTTGGACCCTTCAAATTTAAGTACTTCTGTCTCAACTCTGCCAATACACAAGATTTACAGAGAAACAATTATTATATAATACAAACACTGAGACTTACATAGCAAAATTCCCTAAAAGCAGAAACTTTGTAAAACTTTGAAAATACAATGCATTATTGACCTGATTGTCTAATACCCAACAGATTACTTTTTCTAGGGCTTAGTTCCCACTTTATCTTTTGATGTTCCTGCAGAAGAGGTGAGTACTTGCAACACCAGCAGCCTAATTAGGAACACTCCTATCCCTGGGGGATATCTCAGACTTTCTTCATGCTCGATCATCATGTTCTGAAATACACAGGGCAGGGTAATGCATCTTATAAATGCCAATTTATTTAAGTTCTAATCACAGATACTTCATCAACTGACAAAAGAAAAACCTCTGTAGGTATAGCACTTCAAAATCTGGGACAACTTACATGTAATTTCAGGAATCAGCAGGGACACACAGCTGGAGAAAAATAAAAAGCTTGCTGTAATTGAAAATTGCCTTGCAGCTTGTTTGTGATTAAAATGAAGTTCAGTTCCTTGAAATCTTGTTTAGGAATTAAATCTGTTTTAGTTAGGCATTGAAATATTGTCTATTGTCTGGGAATGATCAAACTGGTACAGACATGTCTTAGCATTGGATGTTACATGAAAATGTGAATTTAAGAAAATGTAGTTACATTGAACACCACATGCAGAAGGTTGTCTTTTAGAGTAATGAGAGGAGAAATTAGTTCAGTTAAATTATCCATCTAACTTGAAAATTCAGAATTAAATGGGATCATTATATTAGCAAGAATGTTAATAATGAAAAAGTTGAGTGCCATACCTAGAACTGAACTTTCTCAGGGCTGTCTGGTCTATACACAAAACTCCTTACTTCCATCTTTTCTGGTTTACTAATTTCCCATGTGGGTCTGTTACCCTGGTATATGCAAATAAATTTGTGGTTAATAAAAATCTGTTATCTTCAACTCAGCTCCAAGTTTCATTGTTTCCCAACAGCTGCTTCAAATAAATAAAATGTTGTAACATTTACAAAGGGAAGAAAATATTTCCTGCTCTTCTAGGAAGGCTTCACTCACAGCAACTAAATAAAAAAAAATTATTTGATTCACTTTGCAGCTCTGGGAACCTGTAATCATCCTCTGTCTTCTTGGGAATATGGTTTTTGACAGCTTTGTTTTTTTGTTAATATTTTTTACTGTTGGAAGGCTTATGTACATTTTTCTCTACTTTAATCTGTTTTCCCATAGAGAGTGTAATAAATTCCCTGGCAAATATTTGCATGTCTATGTCTCTCTCATGGTAGGCTGTTTACATTAAGGCTCTTGTATAAGTTAGATGAGCTCACCTCAGTAGCTACAGCTTTATTATTAACACAGCCTGCATCACATAGTTCAAAGTCCATCATATAGAAATTTTATATAATTGTTGTTACTCTAAATTCATGTAAGTGAGTGAACATTGTCAATGCATTACATAAAGAAATGGAAGGGTTCAATTAGATTGGCCACCTTAATAGTAGGATTGCTCCAGGCTGGTTTACAAAAAACTTTGAGTCATTCTCCTCTGCACAGGAAGGTTTCTAACAGTTGATTGTTCTCTTTGATATACTTAATTATAAATCATAAGAGTCTAGCCCTGCCCTCTGAACCACAATTGTGCTGTTTATGTTCTCTGGGATGCTCACCTTGAGAGCTAATCTTAATCTCTCTATAAAAGACAATAAAAATACAATATAAAATATAAGTATATAAAATTTGAAGAATTCCAGGAGATAGAAATTTCAGTGTGATTTCTAAATTTAAAAAAGAGCACATGCTTGAAGACATTGCAAATTCTTAGTTTGCTAAACTTCTATCTTCTCTTTTCAGTGTAAATCATAGTAGGATATTTTTAAACAAACCATCTCTGTATAAAGCAGTAACAACATCTTAACATTAGAAGGAAGTAGAGGTTGTAATTTTCAATTTATTTTAATCTCTGATCTCTTTAAAACATTTTTTTTGAAAATATGTATCTATAGGACATTTTAAGTTGAAATCTAAATATTTTGCCACAAGTTTAAATATTTTTAAAAACGCAATGTGCATTTTATATGCTTTAGTTATTTTCATTAGGAATGTTAAGCTACATATTTAACCTTGTGTTTTTAGACAATGATTACTACAGCCAAACTAGAAAAATTAGTTTTTAATGTCTTTATCAAATCAAACTTATTTTATATCAGAAACAAACTCTGGTTTTTTATTTGCAAAGAAAATGTTATTGCATGCTCCCATGACAACCATCTCCCTTCTGTATGAACTTCTATGATTGAATACAGAGAGATTACACTAGAAATTTACTGAGTTTGTTTTTTTGGATGAAACATGGCATTTATCCCTGTAATATGTCTTGTTTTGCTCTCACAAAACCTTCAATCAAATGCAAGACACTCTCCAATTGTCCTTTTCTCTCTTTAGCCCTCAAGGTTTTGCCATCACTAGGGATGGTTCCATAATGTGATGAATGATGTACAATTTGCCTTGATTTTTGTGAAGTGGGAAGAGAAAAGATGATTGTCAAGAGGAATATTGAAAAGGAGATCTGAACAACCAACCACAGGCTTTTCTGAGGTAAAGAGTTGGATATCTGAAAACATGTTTTCTTGAGAAAACATTTGTATCTGTTTGAGTTCTAGAATATTCACAGGTGTATATATGCTCCAATTTAATCTGAGGACTTTGCTTGGACCATCTTATAATCAGACTCATCCATTTTCAGGTGAAAAAAGTCTCAAAAATTAATTAATTACCTCCATCAGATTATGTGTTCCTTTATAACTTGCAAAACTAATCCTGTACAATTGTCTTCTTGAAATCTTATTTGTCTGATCCTACCATATGCTTATTTTCTGTTGTTATGGATGCATTTTTTGCTTTGGTCAAAAATCAAAGGGGTCACTCTAACTAGAGTTTGAAAGAGAGGTATGAGAACTGTGGACTCTTATTAAAGGCTTGGCGAATTCTGCTCTCTGTATCACTCATGATAATGACATAACATATGGGATCACATGACCTTTGGTATTTGGACCCATATTCAAAAGTATAGTGTGTCCTCTTTGTCACTCTTTCAATATCAACACTGAGCAAGTTGTCTAACTTGGGTATGTTATCTCTATATAAATATACTTAAATTCATTTAAAATGAGATTGGCTTTATTTCCTTCTGATTATCTCATCAAGTAATTTAGCATAATGGTTTGCAGATAACTGAAATAACAATATTGACTGATTTGCTCTGTTTTAAAGTTATAAGCTGACATAAAGAAGAATAAAATTTTGTCATTTGCAGGACAATGAATAAAACGTGGAAGAGTTATGTCAAACAAAATAAACCAAACTCAGAGAATCAAGGGCAGTATGTTTTCTCACATTATGCAGTTATAGAGAAAAAAGAAAAAAAAAAGGTATATGTAGGAAAGAATCTCATGAAAATTGAAAGGAGATGATTAAAGTTGAAGAATAGAACTGGGAAGTGGGATGGAAGGGAAAGAGGAAATACTAGCAAATGATACTGACAAATTTACATTGTTATATCATATGCATGCATGAATATGTAATAATAAATCCCACCACTATTTATGATTATAATGAACCAATAAAAACCATGGAGGAAAAATGTGAAAGGTTGAAAGATAATTTTCAACAGGGAAATGTTAATTTCAGGTACTTAATTAAAATAATGATTATAATCTTATAAACAAATAATATGGTCAAATTAAAAAAAAAGCAGCTACTACAAAACAAAAATAACATGTTCACATTCATTTTCCTCATCTATAATGCTACTTTATGTGAAACTGAGTAGGTAATCTTGGGACTCACACTAATTGGATGCACATGAGACAATTTCTTAAGTGTGCTTTTCTAAATTTCAACATGTATAAAATTAAAAGTTGAATCACATGATAGAATTACTAACTTTTGTATATTTTATGGTTTTGTACCTCTATTACTCTTTCTATATTGATGCATCCATCTCTGTTTTTGTTAAAGCATGTTTAACCTTTGTATATATTCTTTTAACAACTTTTCCTATAGCAATTGATACATTTAAATCTTAAATTACAAATAGGGAAAGTAATTACTGTATGCATTTTCCAGGAATTTGTGACTTTTATTTTTATCAATTTATCATCAAAATGAAATTTTGCCAGGCACAGAGGATCCATCACTCACGGCCATAGTCCTGATGTTTATGGAAACAGTCTAACCATATTATACAAACAAATAATATGACATTGCAATGAAGCATGGTAAATGTTCATATAACTGAAGAAATAAGTGGTATAAATACAACCTGACCTCTCTTAAGTCAACACCATCTTTGACACAGTCTTCTTATCCTTATTATCATCCATAGCTTTATAGTGCACTTGCACCATCTTGAGATTGAAACGCTAATTACATTTTACTTCATCAATCCATGACCTTCTGCTCAGGGATATGGATATTTACAACAAAAACTATTATCTTGATCCCTGTCATAATTCTGTGACAAAAATAACACATCTTAGATCTCATCTACTCTTGGGCTAGTTCCAAAAGTTTTATTACAAGTTGTTTTCTGTTTGTCATGTACTGATCTTTGTATTTTGCATATTAATTCACAAAATCATCAAAACATATTAATAATATTGTTATAGATTGAACTACATTCCCTCAGAAAAAAAGACTGAAACCCTAATGGTTTCTCAAAATGTAACCTTATTTGGAAATAAGATCTTTATAAACAAGTTACTATTTTAGGTCATGAGGGTAATTTCTAATTAATATGTTTGTGTCCTTATAGAATAGGGAAAATTGCACATAGAAACATACACAGAAAGAAAATGATACAAGGAAAACATGGCCTTCTACAAATCAAGACATGCCTGAAGCTACCAGAATCTTGGAGGCAGCACAGAACAGGTGGTCTCTAGTGCCTTCAGAGGGAGAATGGAGCAGCCAGCATCTCAATTTTAGACTGATAGCATCAAGACTGTGTGATAATAAATTTTTGTTACTTGACTGCATATACCTCGTCCTTTAGCCAGTTAGTCTGCATTCTTTTATTTCTTTATAACAATAAAACATAAATATAAAAGCTCTTTGTAATGTTAATCTTCATGGCAAATATTTAAACATAGGTGTTTTCTTGGCAACACCTAAACTTCCAAAAGTGTCAGAAGTTAGAATGATGTTAACTTCTTGAAGTCTCTAAGTAGATAGCACATTTTGTTGGCCTTCCTGTTATACTAGAAATAAAAATGTCCCAGAGCATTTTATTACTGGACTGAGGAACACAATTTATCCTTACAGGACATACATGACCTCCCACCTTGTTAAGGTGTCTTCCCAAAGCTCTTGGTAATGCAGGAATGTTCAGCAGTGAAATGGTTGGATTGTGAAAGCTGTAACACAAACATCCCTTCCCCCATAACATGCTGCTTCACCATGGGCTCAATGCAATACAGTGGGCCATCTATAGACTGAGACCTCTAAAACCGTGAGCCCCCAATAAAATTTTCCTCCTCTAAGTTATTATTTTTTGGCATTTTGGTCATATTTTGGACAAAAAAAAAAGCTAACTAAAACACAACTGATTTTTGGAAATATAATTTTAATTGTATTTTTTAACTAAATGTACTCATTTGCATACCAATTATGCTACTTTTCCACTACAATAGCAGTGGATCTTTCAAATCCTAAAATATATGTTATCTAATCCATTACAAGTAAATTGTTGCTGGTTCCTGGGATTAATCATGCTATTCTGTGTGATTGTGCATATCCATGAAAGATCATACAGACTGTAACAGAAATTCAGTTCTCCATCAAATTGTCTCACATCAGATCTCTAAGGCCAATATTATTTGCAGTAGAATTTGTCTAGTGTGTTTGTTGTTCCTTTGTGCCTTGGTCCACATTGCCTCAGTTAATATTATCTTGAATTGAAGAAGATTTTTCTTATCAGATTTAATTTTTATCTACAAAATAAAGTTGAGGATTATTTCCATGTGATGCAAAGTTCTCCATGGTTTGACTGCATACTTCCTAATATTGTCTATCTATCATTATTTTCATTCAACAATCATCTGATACTTGTATGAACAAGTATCATCTCAGTGAACATGGCATGAACTTTCAAGATAAATTTCTGTGCCTTTGTATATATTGATCACTTAGCCTGGAATTTCCTTTTCCTCTTTTCTTTCTCATTATGTCTCATCTCAAGGATGAGCTAAAATTATCTCTTCTGAATTCTCCACATCTTCTTTTATATATTAACAAAACCCAGGACAGCATTTTTCCCCTATAATATTTCTGCTGCTTAAAGTATATGATGAATGAACAAATAACACACAAAGAAAATTTTCTAAGAGATAGAAAAGCAACTCTTCACCTATGCCTCATATCCTGTGACTTAAAAATTGGATTAAAATTTGAAATTTATTTATTTCATCATTGAATCCCATAAGATATGTTACCTCTTTTGTAACAAAAGAGGTGCTAACAAATATTATTATAGAACTTGATAATATTTTAGGTGTTTAAAATTCATGATGAATAAATGAGTAATAAGCATGATTACCTTAGTGTAATTGTATCATACCTTTTTTTGTTTGAAATGACATCATTGACATATACTAATGATCACTACCATTGATCAGAATCAATCAAATTTCATCTTCTCCCTATTTACTTTTGTCAATTTGACCATAAATACCAGAATTTTTTTTTCTTATTTTGTCTATTTTTTAAGAAAGCTATAGAGGTAAGTTTTTAAGGCCAACCAGTCTTTAACTAGAAGAAGGTAGCAAAATTGCAGACAAATATATTTGGTATTTGTAATAGCTGGATCTTTAAATTATTCAAAATTTTTATTATTCTTTTATTGATTCCTAATGTGGCCAGGATAAATTTCTCACTAATCTAAAGCAGGCTTCCATACATACATGTATGCTCACACAACTAATTCACCTATTTATCAGAAATATCTTGGTCAAATTAATTAATCTTTTAATCTGGTTACTATGCCAAGCTATTAGTTTTTTTAAGACTTAGCTACATATTTAAATTTAATGTAATAATTTTATATTAAAAAAACTTAAACTTCCCTGTGGGACATTGAAAACAGACATATTATGTGTCCCTCTTTCTCTACATTTTATGAACCTTCATGATTAGGCCAGCCTCATTAAAATTGAATATATAAAAACATCAAATATCTAATATATGACATATCCAATAAATTATATTTATATATACACATATATGTACACACATTTATATCTTATATATCTACATGTATATTTTAGATTTGAATGTATATGTTTATATGAATATATATGTGTATATGTTTATTTATTGAATTCCACAAATTTAAATAAATATGACAATATGATACCAACATTATCATTATCATAATATACACATGGTGCTACTTTTAAAATCATTTTCAAGATGGCTTAACAGAAGACATTAAACTCAAGGTTCACTAAATGTTAAAAGGGAACTAAAGATATTTATACAGCATAAAGTTCTTCTTGTTCAACTGATTATGTAGGTATGGGTACAAGAAATGAACGAATATTTCATGAGAGGTAGATATGTTCAAGTAGTTGTAGTCCTCCATTCTGTTTTTCTTTCAAGAGTGTCTGTTGCGGAAATGACACACCAATTTCAACTCAATTCAAGTCCATTTCAAGGCTAAACTCCTCTTCTGGGCTATTGGGATAACATATTTGAATGACTTTACCCATTATATAAAATTCAATATACACCAGTTCATTACTGCAAATAAGTTTCTCTTTTTGAGAAGAGCAAACAACACATGAAATAAATCAAGGGACTTATACTATCATGGCAGAGGGAAAAAAAAAACTCTTAATTATAGTTAACTGTTGTTTTCTCAGAGATGGTAAAACCTACCACAATTATGCACACAAAAAATGCAGTATAAATACCTACTTAATAAAAAAAAAATGTACTCAAGACAACACATAAAAAGTGAACAAACACAATAAAATAAATGGAAGCATTGAGATTTGTAAATGAAGAAGAATAAAATAACTGTAAGTTTATAAGATTGTGCCAAAGATGCTTTCTAGAAGTGATGGCTTCTGATTTGAGCTTTAAAAGATGAAACAAATTGGTTTTTTGAAAAGGTAGGAATTAGTATTCCATTTCCTAAAATGTGAAACTAACTAATGTCTGGAATTATATGTCCCATATATAAATATGTTTACATGGTAACAGATCATTAAAAAGACAGTATGAATAGTGTTTAAGAATACCATAATAGTTTACTTTAGAGTTTTTAACCTTGAGCAAGTTATTACACCTCTGCTTTGGGCTTCATTTGTAAAAGAAAGATAATAATAGTATTTGCTCATTTCACCTTTTGAGGGTTAAATTAGTTTATGAAGGAACCTCACTTATAGCAGAATATATCTCAGAGCTAATGAGTAATTTTACATGTAAGCTATTTTTAAGACACTCTCTTGCCGTGAATCATCTGCTTAGCACTGTTACAAACTGAGAATCTGTGCATTGAGTGCCATCATTCATTCAGAATGGCTCTGTTCTTGTGTAGTGTGCTTTAACAAAAAAAAAAAAAAAACAAAACCTTGGTGTTTGAAAGTTTATCCCTAAGAGCAAGGAATAGATGCTAATGCAATGTGTGTTCTCACACCAGCTGTGCAGGTGCTGCTCTGCCTCATGTGTTGTGCTCATCCGGACAACATTCTCATTACCCTCAGAGAATCCTACATAAAGGCATATTCTACTGAATGAAACATTCCACTGATTGTTGACGAAGTAAGGATCTCAAATTCTTCAACACTGCATCATGTTCTCGTCCCAGTTCACCTCTCTAGCCTACTCTCCAATTGCTTCTCTAGCACTATGATCTACAATAGCCAAGTAATAATTATTGTTTTCTCTTCTGGTCTGGGAAGTTCACTTAATAATCTTCCCAAACAGTGCCATAGCATTACTATTTTTTGAAAACTTCTTTCTCCCCTTTCTGTCCCATCCCCAGGATATGGTTAACAATCTATACTTTCTTGTAAACTTTTGTGGTATATAAGTTTAGATTTTCTTCTGTCTCCACCAAAATGATTTGAACTGCTGTGCTCATGCAAGTTTAATTTGGATTAGGTGTCCACTGACACTGGCTCATCAGATTTGTCACTGTCTAAAAGAACAGTAAAAAAAGAATGCCACAATGTAGTCCCCTCACACATAACTTAGGTAAAATATTGGCTTTGACAATAGTTGAAACATGGGTACAATATTCTTTTAAAAATTATACACAGATCATTGATTTAGCAAGGACATTCTTGATGTCTTGACAATAGGGGGTGACTTTAAAGTCTCTCTTCAAGATAGTAGCATTAGTGAAGTGAATTTAGATCCAGTAAAGAGTTAGAAGGAGAAAATGACAAAGGGTTCATAGAAGCAATACTCTGACTGGATAGCTCAGCTGTTGACTGCAGTGAGTCCCCAAAGTGAAAGATAATTGATTCTGGTGCAAGCTAGTAGCTTCTTTCTCACCAAGGCAATGGAAAGCATATCCTTAACCTGAAGAGTTTAGCACCTTTGGCCATGCAAGATGTAGGAAGAAAATTTGTGAATGAACTAGAAAAACAATATTACTAATTCGATAAAACTATACCTGTCAGTTCCAATTTGCCAGCCCCCTTCTTTAAGAACAATGACTTTATCAGAATTTGAACACCAAATTTCTTCTGGTGTATGTTCTTTATAATTGGCATTATATATTAGATACTGACTTGCAAAATATTTGTAAAAGTAGAGAGAAGATTGAAAATCATAAAGTTAATTTATGGTGGTATTTCGTTTTATGAAATGTTATAAGGAAAATAAAAGATAATGTCTCGTGCAGCTTGTCTGAAAATATTGTTGATAAACACAAATATATAATAGCTCTTTTTAACATATTTATGTCTAAAAAAGATGTTTAGAAGATTTTACCGACTTTTGAATAATTTTGAAAATATGAGAATTGAAAAATAAAATAATAAAATATTCTGGTGAAAATACATTATTATTTAGAATGTTTAAAAGACAAGTTACAGTGCTATTAAAACCCTAAGATAAAAATTTGACTTCTAAATTAACTTTTGAAGTAAAGATACACCAATTGGATGCTGCGTGAGCTGCCAGTGAACATAACTGAAAGGTAAGATCATAAATCTGAGTGTCAAAGTTTTTAACTGATCAGTGATTACTCAAGTACTTCCACAGTAGTATGCTGTATAATTTACTGAAAAGAAAAGAAAGAAGTCATATCAGAACTTTTCACATTTTTCAACTATTTACATCCTAATGAACAATTCAAATATGTCAGAAAATAAATAAGTTTAAATTTCAAGGATAGTCATTAGCAGATTCCCTTTCTAAATATATAATTGAAATATATACACATATATGCAATTTCAAACTCAATAGTTGAAAATTTGTTAACTCAATGGCAATAAAATTTTCTAGAGAAACTTAAACAAATCATATCTAACCCTATTATTCAGAATTTTTCAAAAATAAAAAAAAATTCCTGGCACTTCTGTCCAAAGTAAACGTAGATGTGAAAGAAATTATTATTCACTCTCCTTATAATTATACAGTTATGTTTATTAAACTATGATGAAAAGCAAGTATTACAAATAGAATATGTAAACTCAATTTTACTGTTAAGACCTTCCTATATGCTCATCATATCTTCTGCTAAATGAACAAGGAGGTGTTTTGTGTTGCAGTGAATTTTAGGTAACACTGGATTATCTAAACTTGTGAAATTATTTCTCAGAGCATTAACATAGTATTGTGAATCTTACAGAGAGACATACTATGAGGTAATTGACTTAATATTCTTCTTTGAAATTTTCTAAGACTAATACTGTTTAAAAGATGAATATATTTTTGGAAATTTCAAACAGCCCGAGCCTGCTGTATTCTCTTTGACCAATATGTAAAGCCATTCATTATATGGGAAGATATACCTTACTCATGATACATGTGCCCCACAACACTTTTGCTTTATATTTCTTTTTATTTATAAAAATTAACCTAAATATTTATTGAATTTTAATTACTAGGCACTATGCTAACCTTTGTGGGAAATAAGGGAATATTAATAATATGTAGTTTTGTCTCTCCAGGAATGTCCTATCCACTCAAGGAAGAAGTTATACATATTTCAATGTAAAATGCTAACATAATAAAGATAAATAAGCCTACAATCACATATTGAGTGTCTTTCTGCACCCAAAGGGACTTAATAATTCCCATAATTATAATTGCAATAATTTATAGAAAGATTCTAAAGAAATATATCTCCTTGTAATGATCTTTAACCACATAATTAAACTATTTATTATTTAGATTCCATAGAAGATGTATTAATTAGGCTGCATATGAAAAAGAAGCTATAAAAGATGTACTTTGGAGACTTACTGCAGATTTGAATAAAAGTATTGACATTCTTATACACCAAACTTAGTTTTGAGTTTTAACAGTGTGATTTTGGACAAATTATCTCTTCTTTGACAAATTGTGATGATTAATTACATGTTTCCTAATAGTGTTAAAGTTATCAATCATAATTGCTGATAAATAATAAGTGTTTGGGCTGGGGTGGTGGCTTAGTGTTAGAGCGCTCGCCTGGCATGCAGGAGGTCTTGAGGTCGATCCTCAACACCACATAAAAATAAATTAAAAAAAAAATAAAAGGTGTTTAATAACTACTAGTAATTGCATATCCCATTGACATAATATAATAATAATTTTATTCTAAATATATTATCAATAATACAGTTTACTTGTATTGTGTTTATATATTTCATACAGTATTGCTCTTTGCTAAAATAGTCACATAAATTATGTTAAGCTTCATTTGAAAATAAGATTCACATTCACCTTCATGTATAACATGAAAAACATATTAGGGTCCTCTTAACTTCCTTTTAGAGGGGGTATATTGGGGACTGAATTTAAGGGCACTCAACCACTGAGCCACATCCATGCCCAGTCCTAGTTGTATTTTATTCAGATACAGGATCTCACTGAGTTGCTTAGGCACTTGCCATTGCTGAGGCTGGCTTTGAACGCAAGATCCCCCCGCCCCCGTCTCAGCCTTCTGAGCCACTGGGATTACAGGTGTGCACCACCATACCTGGCCCTCCTAACTGCCTAATTTAATAGATGCTCACAAATAAATGTACAAAAGTCCTTTGTTAAAGGGAAATCTATGAAATACCTGCACAATATGGATTCTTGTTAATGTAGGGATCATTCAAAGTTCATTTATTGAAAAGCAATGACATAGGGTGAAAACTTATTTTTTATTTAATAGGTTCACTTGTGTTATAATATTTGAACTTTACCTAACTGTAGGCTATAATGTCATTTCTGATGACTGAATTATTTCCCAGTGACATAGCACATTGGTAATATAAACTTTCTTTAAAGGCGAGAAAATAAACATGGACTTCCAGTTACAATTACTGATAATCAGGTTTTGTAGCCTCTTTATAGAATAAAGCACTCCCAGTATATCTTTAAAAGTTCCAAGGAGTGCCTGAAAATGTCCTATTAACCATTTTCACATGCTGCTTTCTTATTTGTTAAAGTGTCAAAAAAGCAAAGAATAAATTATAGGAGGCCATAGGGAAACTTAATTTCTTTATCACTGTGCCATATCATATTGAGCATTTCATGAGAAATATACAATCATATTTAATGCAGAAGATTTCATTATGTTATGTGTACCTACTTTCTATATTGCCTTTTTGAGGATTCTAAGGAAATGCTCTTGTCACAGCTTCATTAGTATTGCCAGCACCCCAGAGCAATAAAAACACATGAGACAATTTATGGAAATGCAATTAAGCTACTGATTTAATAATCCAGTACTCAAGGGTTTTCTTTTTTCCTTTTTTATTCTCTTGTCATGGGACATCTCAGTAAAGATGGAGCCACTTCCAAGAAGAATTTTGTTGTTGTTTTCAATTATTCTAACAAATAATTTTTCCATTAGGAATTGAGTTACAATTTCAAACTTGTCCTGATACTCTTTAATTCTTTATTTTGAATTTAGGGGTTATGATTAAGAAGAATTCGACATTAAAAATCTTTATTATAATTTCTAATATCTAAAAATAGAAGTCATCATCAATATGTGTAAAGGAAAACGTAATTAAAAATAAATTGAAGTCTTTATTCTAGAACTATCTGTTGGAATAGTTCTTTGAGTTTTTATATGTGTACACATTAAATTGTTATTTGTCATATATTTAATTGCTTCTAGATATTTGGCTTATTTCTTTTTGGTTACATGAATATGTAAGTTTACCTGATGTTTTAAAATATATGTAAGGATATCGTAAACAAAGTTACCTAAAATACCACTTAATTTATAAACAACAGTAACATCCATGTCTATTTTTTATGTATCTCTATTCCTACAGGGAAACACACACACACACACACACACTCCAGTGAAGTCAGAGCATATATCATTTTTTCTTGTGTCCATTTAGGCATCCATCAAACCATCTTCAAACCGCATTTACATTCCTTCATCTATCCACAGTATTCTTTATACTCACACAATCCTACAAAACATGTATGTATGGAAACAGAGAATTGTCCTTACTTTTTTTTAACAAAAATAGATAGCATTACACTTTCCAAATAGTGTATTATGCAAGCCAATTTATATTTTACTCCTGTCTGACAATCTGAATGTCATAATACACGAACGGGGGATATATTCATTTTTCTTTTTTTTTTGTCTCCCCAAAACATTTTAAGAAATCCTGTTTGTATAAAATATACTTACTTTATCATCTGTTTACATCTATGGGAAAAATTTCCCACAAGGATGATTTGAAAAGTTGGGAAACACATGTATCTTTAAATATAACAGTGCCTGATTGCTTTCTCAAACATAATAAGAGCCCTTTTCTTCATCACATTATCATCACCATCATATCATCTCTGGTCAACAATATAAGGACAATCTTTTTTCCCTAATTTGGCCAACTAAAAAGTCATGTTGTCTTTGCATTTGCATGATTACTACAAATTTTGAGCTTTCAAAACTATATTAATTAAAAATATAGATGTGCCATTATATAAGTGTCTGTTTATAATTTTAATCCTCATTTTTCATATTTTTGTTACCAATGAATGAAAGCTATTCTCACTATAGTTACTTGAAATGTATTTTTTTATTTGTGCTTTAATTAAAAATAGTTTAGTGTCTTACAGTATTACTTGCTATTTGAAATTGACTGGGAAAAGTCAAGTTGGATTTTGTATCTTAAAAAAATTACACTGATTAAAAACATAAAAGTATAAAAGAGTATACAAGAATATATCAATACACACACATACAGAAAGAGAGAGAGAGAGAGACTTGAGAAGACTTAGAGAAGTATGAGAAAGACCTTGAAACTGTATAGCAAGAGTAAATAAATAAAAAAAAATTTATATTCTTATTCTAAAATTCTCATCTTCATAATTAAAGCTCAGGGCTTATTAATAAGATGTGTTGGTAAAATGGAAGTGTGTGTAATAATGTGTGTGTGTTGTTAAAAATTTGTGCAGATTAAAAATGGATCAAGGAGCTTGATATCAAATCAGAGACACGCCGTCTGATAGAAGAAAAACCTATAGGATTTAAATGATGATTAAAAAATAAAAAGTTCCAATAGTCAAGCATTCTGGGAAGATGGCAGAGTAAGTAGCACACTAATGTCTCTCCCCACCGAGTCAATAAGTGCACTGGTAGAATCTATTTGATATTACTCATTTGAAGTCTGGAGTTTATTGAGGCTCACAAATTCTCAGGTAATTCTTAGATGTTGAACTACTGCTAATTTCACAGCTAAAGATTATACCTAATTGAGTACCATTTGACATTGATAATGATATAGTGTACAAATTTTGCAAGTTAACTTTGCAGAGTACAAGCCAAAGGCCCCCCCCCACTTTTTTTTTTGTGTGTGTGTGTGTGAAATAACTCCTTTTGCATAGCAGTGGTTTCCTAATAACCATAGCGATATTCTGTGGTTCTGCTTACCAACTACTGCTGACTGCATCATTAATGCATGTTTGTAACTTCATTATATTCTAGAAAAGTTGCTAAAATTTAAAGGCAACATTTGTGAAAATTTGTTGCAACACAAAATAAAATTTTAAAAAAAGATGCAAGGAATATAAAACTCCTGGCTTAAAATAAAACAAATATGCTAGATTTATAAAACACTGCGCGGCTCTTCAGTTAAAATATGATGCTTCAGAATCTCAGTAAAGAGAATATGAAAATTTGAAGTTATAGAAACAAAAGACTCACATACTTTGGGCTTGAATTAGTATTTCCAAAGGGAAGGTAAATTTCCTTAACCCCAAATGGATATTCATTTATATAAACCAAACTAAATAAGCTTGTCTATCTTAAAATAATAAAAATATTAAAAAACATTGCCATAGTTGGAAATCATTAATGAAATTTTTATAATCATAACTAAATCATTCTTCAAAGATTACATATAACTTCATTGTAATGCTATTAATATTAACATATTGAGTCTGAGTTAAGAGTAACTTTCCTGGAATGAATGCTTGACCCAGCACAGCAAATATATATTAACAATAATTTCTGTATTATTTTTTGAAATGAGAAAAATAAACCAAAAGACTTCTGGAAACTATTGTTTCCTTAGAGTGTATTCTTATGTGTTTCTTAATAACTCTGAGCTTTAATAAAGTAATTTCACTACAAAAATTTCTTGGCATAGTTTAAATTCGTATCCTTTAGACTTCAGAAGTGCTTTTATTCCCACCCCCTTTATGAAACATAGACTAAACTGTTATGGTTTCCTTTGAGGAGTCCCCGGGCCAAATTCCTGTGCTAATGAAGGGATGTTCAGAGGTAAAATGATTAGATTATGAGAGCTGTAACTTCTTCAGTGGATTAATTCATTTGATGGATAAATAATCAGAAAGGTCTACAGTACTGAGTGGTTAAATGTAGGCAGGTGGGCTATGGTTGGAAGAGACTGGGTCATTCACAGTGTGTCCTTGGTGATTATATAGTGTTTCCCTAGATCTCCCCTTTCACTCTCCTTCCTATATACCATGAAATAAGCAGCTTTCCTCTACCAAACCCTCTGCCCCTATGCTTTGCCTTGCCTTGGGTTCAGAGTGATGGACTTGACAGAATGTTTACTGAAATTCTGAAACATGAGCTCAAAATAAACCTCCTCTAAGTCGTTCTGCCAGTGTATTTTTGTAACACTAAAGCCTAACTAATATATAAGCTATAGTATATGATTTGTTGGATGATATATACTTCAAAAAATCACAGTTAAATTATTGTCATTCCTCTATGATAAATATTAGGATAAAAATATAAAAATTAAAATCTGATCAGAAAGTTATATAGAATGAAAAGAATCCAGAATCTGACATGTAGCTACTATATGCTTCCATATAGAGAGAATTCGGAATTTTACAGGGACAAATTGAATTTGTAGTATTCTTGGGCTAACTTGGGGAATTTGGCAAAGCAAATACAGGAAAGTTGTAGTGAAGAAAATATTCTATATTTCGATTGTGTAGGTAGTTACCTAGCATTATAAGTACATCAAAACTCATTTAATTGACTATTTATATGTATGCATATTCACATACAATTTATTCTTCAGTAAAATTGAGTATAATTATGTGCATGGGGGAGAGTTTTTCAAGTGGAGAAAAAGTGAAGATAAATTAGTATCAGTAAATGAGAATTATTTTGATGGCATCAAACGTAGCCTGATTTTCTCTTCCTTTAAAAAAAATTAATGTAGATTTCTAGTTCTTTTTATATTTCTTACCCAATCCATCTAATACTCTCATTTATTTTAATTTATGGCTGTGTAATATTATCTTATTGTTGGACTGGAACAACTTGGCACTTTAGAGATACACAGGAAGTGTTACAATGACTCTGGAGCAAGATAAGTATGAAAGGTGCTAGGTAGTGCTTCATAATTTGCTATTTTTGGTTTCAAGCTAGGCACAGTGGCACACACCTCTGTGGCTCAGGAGGCTGAGGCAGGACGATTGAGAGTTCGAAGCCAGCCTCAGCAAAGTGAGTCACTAAGCAACTCAATGAGAATCTGTCTCTAAATAACATACAAAATAGGACTGAGGATGTGGCTTACAGTCAAGCACCCCTGAGGTCAATTCCAGGTAGTACCCCTGCTCCCTGCCAAAAAAAAAAAAAAAAAAGGAAGTTTGGTTTCAGCTTGTCTATATTGCTGAGGATATTTAGTGCATAAAATTATACAATTGGTTTGTGTTAGGTGACAAGTAATTATGAAAGACCCAACTGTAAGGTTTGCTCTGGCTTCCAAGAAATCACATCTGGCTGAAATATTGGGACTTTACAACCTCAGGATGAAATGTGTTCTGTAGAACTTATAAAGAAGTATTGTGTGGGTAGGGGATAAACTTGAAGACATGGATGCTCAAATGATTTTCTACATTTACATACTTTATCTTTTGTTAATCACTAATGAGATTGAATCTTATGGAAGCTCATGAAATTTCAATTTTCTGACTCTTTGTGATAGGTGCTAACTTACTGTTTTCTGTTTGTTTATTCTTACTTTTGCTTCTTTCTTTCTTTCTTATTTGCATTGCAGTATTGGGTATTAATCTTGAATTATACTTCTTGAATTGCACTATTTTTATTCTTCCCATCATATTCCCAACACCCTCCACATACACATACACCAGACTCCTATCAAGATAGACCAAAAGCAAACTCAAAAAATATGAGCTGCATAATAAATGTTTTCACTACTTGCAGAAACTAGGAGACAACAATTAAAAAGGAAGTCATTTCAGTTTGACCTCTGGTATTCCAAGTATCAGTCTAGCTTCAGAACAACACACTTGTAAGGACAATGGAGGTACTTTCGTGATAATTACATTTCAATATTTAATTATAGAATTTGATCAATGTTAAATCCCTTTTCTTTGGACCTGCTATTTCAGATGAAAGTGAAGAAGTCTAATTTGAACTAACCAAAAAGGAAGGTTTTATCACTGTTGAAAATCAAAATAGAGGAAAAGGCATTTGTAGATCTAACCTCAGGACAAATTTTAAACAGGTACTCTGAGGCATTTGATGGTATCTCTAGCTCACATCTCTTACCCACTCTGAGCATCTGCTTCATTCTCATTCCAACTCATCTCATGTGGCACTGACAGATATGGACTCATTCCTCCTATCTTTTCCTTTATACCTTTATACTCTCTAACTCCTTTGAAAAATCTAAGAGATGCACTTTGATTGACTGTTCTCAGATCACGAATCTATTACTTGGATCAAACATTGCTGCACAAGGAAGCAGATTCTATAATCTTCTCTGTCATTAGAATCTCAAGGTTGTAGTGAGGATGGAGTAGTTCCCTAATGAGGGCATATCACAGACAAGAGATTTTCCTGGGTGTGCTTTCGTGAGCCAGACAAACATCCTTTCATGTCAACCACATCTCCTCCACTTTGAAAAGAAACAAATTCATGTATATACAGAATCATACAGTGATATATGTATGGACTTTTGCTGAAATTTTAATCAAAACATTTTATGTAAGTGGGTAGGTACTGTTATTTTATAGGAGAAATGTCTGTTTAAATGATCTTTACCACTGGATTAATATAAATAAAACAATATCATACTTTAAAAGTTTTGAAATGGCTATCCATCATATTTATACATAAATTCTCATAATAAACATCTTTCACGTTGAAAACAATAAGCAAAACACCCACTGATACCTTTCATTTAATTAATATTTGCTTTCTATGTGTAATTAATATAAGAAAATAAAAGAAAATGGCATTATGCCAGCACATAAACATACTTCCAGTCAAAAGTCAACCTTATATAGGAAGGTCTTGTAGCTGAAATCATAATTGAAAGTCACTCTTTATCTTACACACAAATGCTCAATATTCAGGGACAGCCAAATACTTGTCAGCCAAGTATTTATGAACCATTCTAAAGCCATGCCTTTAGCGATATAGCAACACAAAGGAAACCAGGATTTCAGGTAACCATTTATTCATTTCCTAAGGTCAGTTCCAATAGAAACTGTATTTTCAAAATTATCAAGGCAATACATTGGAGTTTAAGGATGAGAACTAATTTCATAGAAATCTGTTCAACCACAAGCCAGTCTAATGACAAAAAAAAATGTTCACTATAATAATTTCCATCTTGTGTGATGATGCTATGTGTACAAAGAAACACTGAATGCCCAAAATAAAAATACATTTATGTGACACAAGACCAATTTGATGGAAACAAGAAAAACTGTGAGTAAAAATTTAGTTTTTAATATCCATTTTATGTGTACCCATATATTTGGGAATACTATTTAATTAAATAAAATAATCAAGGCAGCAGATAAGACTGATGGTCTTGAGTTTTATGTATGTGATGTCACTGAATACAAATAAGGCCTTTAACTGATGCACTCTAAAGTCTTAGAAGCTAGCTTTTCTCCAAACAGGAGCTGTGTATGTATAGACTACCAAGAGACACATGGAGCAACATTTCCTTAGTCACTGTAGACTCAGTAGACCCCAGTCTCAAAAATGCCTCCTGAGAAATATGATCATCAATCAGATTTTTGCTAAAAACAAACTACATTAGCTAACAGAAATGGATGTTTAAACGCATTAACCAGGACAATTGTCATAGGAACTGAAATATTCACTTGATTTGGACAAAATTATCCTCTCAAGATAGACAAAAGGACACAGATTCTTACAATAAAATCATTTGATGACTATGTAATTCATAAAAGAAAGTTTAATTGTATGGCTATAGTATTCCCGTAAGTTAAAAACTTGATATTAACCTGGTATATAAGCTAAAACTAGTTAGGATAACACTAGAGAAGCTAGTTTAATCCACTGACTACCTTCATTAGAACCCCAACAATTACGTCAGTGTCTGTATTCCAATATTCACTTCCCTTACCTTCCCACTCCTTTTTGATAAATGGTATAAGTTAATTCTTCTTGAAAAAGATTTTTCTTAAAATGACATTTAAAAATGGTTTCTACGTATCAGATTTAAAATAAAAAGGACATTATTGTTTTTCTATTTCCAAGATTTTCTTTCTGGGTTCCTAAACTTCAAAACAATGTGACATCTCCAGATATGATTCTGGAATTTCAGTAATGAATAGTCTAAAACTGAAAGCAATGAAATATTCTATCATACATTCAGAAAATAAATTTCAAAATAATTTACTTTCACTAGTTAATGTATTGATATATTTTATATTTCTTTCCATAAATATATATTACATTATTACATTTCAAATTTTCACAGTTAAATGAATATGTGATATTTGTGATTAATTTTTATTTGAAATATAACAACTTATTTTAGCCATTTTCCATTTTCTTTTGGTCATAATACTGAATATTGACTACAGTTTTTTCCAAACTTCTTTAAGGTACTTTGTGTTGCAGTATGCCAGCAGATGTGTTTTTCTAATTATTTCTTATGTTTTTTTTTTTTTTTTTTTCTGCCTCATAATTTTGTTCGCATTTGCTGTGGAGATTTTAGAAATCAACTAGATTGTTTGGTACAGGAAGGAAATCAATCCTGGACTGGCTAATTACTTGCAATCTTCCTGTTTTCCCTTAGATACATTTATTTCCCTTAGATACATATATTTGGGATTTTTGTTAACCCTTTCTAATACAGCTCAGCTAAAATTCCCATGATAGCTTGCTTTATATTGTTATACTATTTTTATATTTAAAGTAATCATAATGTTCTGGGGGAAAATACATTTAAGTCAATACTTGTAAAATAAGCTACAAATTGAAAGTTTTGTCTGCCATTTTAACAAAAAGAATCGGAAGAAATTGTATGTTTTACATGAAAAAATAACAAGTCTGAATTTATTCTAATAAATGGTTTAGACATCTCTGTCTTTTTGTGCTTTAAAATTGATTTGGGCATTTGGCTACACTGACTTCTGTTTTATTCACATACAAAAAGAGAATGAGAAAGAAAATGACAACAGAATAGAATATGACAAGGTATGAATTTAGAGAATACAAGTCTTTGCAGACATGGAGAAACACGGAATGGGAGGGATTCTTGGGCACAGTATTATCAAATTTGAATGAAAAAGCTAATCACTGATTTGGACCAAAATCATTTTTTTTTATCTGTTCACAACTTTATTTCTGAGAACAGTGATTCTTTTTTATTATTTATTTATTTATTTATTTTAGGATGTATTAATATAGGGAATGATGACAGCAATGCCTGTTATGTGAACTGGACTTTTAGTAAACGATTTTTTAATACATTTTATTTATTTATTTTTAAATTTATATGTGGTGCAGAGGATCAAAACTAGCACATTGCACATTCTTGGTGAGCGCTCTACTGCTGAGTCACACAAACCCAGCCAAGTAGTGTGAACAATTTTGACAGTCAAATGGAGTAAAATAATTTAATAAACAATTTATAACATAATGCATAGTAGACTTATATAATTAATTTTACTTTTCCTTTCAAATTTTTTTCTATGAATTAAAATATAACAGAAACACAAAACAAATAATAGATGAGCTACTTAAATTTTCTAGCTACACAAAACTGAATATATGCCACTCCAGGGTACCTTCTTCCTTTCCCTGTATCACCAATCTTATTTATATATTGTTGCTTAACTTTCAGTATATTCCTTCAGTCTTCTTTTTATTGAGATGTCATAGGAATAATTTTCAAGGAAACATGAACTATTGTTGTATCCTTCAAATAGATTTTCCAGTTCTTCCATAGTATTCTAGTTAAGCATACACATGTCCCAAGCCTCCTTCTTTCTGTGTTTTACCACTCAGTCAGACTTCTCCAATTAATCATCTATACAGCTAAATAAAAAAACTCATATCAGGCAAAGCCTTCAGAGATTTGACAGGCATTGGATATATATATATTAATTTCCAAAGGAAAAATCAGAATGTCTCATAATTATCAAAATGAGGCTTAGATAGAAAATACCTTTAAAACTTTGACTAAGTAGAAAAGTAACCTTGTGTTTAGGACTCCAATGTTAAATTTCAAGCGGTTTTAGTTGAGTGAGTTACTTTCCCCAATTTAAATAGATAATGTATGATATCAGACATTTTGGTATTCTATATATAATTGGTAATATTAATAATAGATTTTTCAAAAAATTGTCTCATTTATCTTTGGGATGACATGAGATGAAAAAATTAACTGCAGAAAATAGAAAATAGTTTGATTTTACTTGAATATTTCACGTATATCTTGGGGGTTTTATTTTTTAAACAACTTGTTTCCATGAGGATTAAGGGTCCAGAAAACTGGTAAAATATACTGTTCTATATTGTGAAATGACTCACTGGCTTTGGACTGAAATATTTTCAAGGTTACTAAGTCCTTCGTTATGAATACACAATTAGTAAATCTCTGATGAGAATATTTAGGCATTGTTTTTTTCTCTTTTGAAAGTCCAGTCATTGTATTTGCTTGTAGAAAGGAAATTGTAAGACTTTTACTTTTATTTGTATATACAAAATTGTATTTGAAGCACCTTAGTGAGTTTTCCTCTTTGGTTTATCTTTATGAGTTATTTTATTATAATTCCCCACATTTTCATTAATGTATCAGTATTATTAACTCACTCATTTATTTGCAAGAGTATATTAACTCAGACTAATTGATCCATGTTTAAAAATGAATTAAATTTTATTGCTGTCAACTACAACTAAGAGAAAGGTATACAAATATTTGATAATTGTTATAATTGTTACAATGAATATCACTGCTAAAAAATAAATTGGCACAAAGTGAACTTGAGGAAGAAACTTCAGTAGGCAAGTAGAAGATGATTTTACAAAACAAGAGACATGCTGGATTTTGAAGGTTTTTTTGGAGAGGTCAGGGAAGTTTTGTAGTTCTATACAAAGTTTAGAAAGTGTGACCACATGGTGTAATTTGCATATATTTGCTTAATTAATGAATTCATTAAGGCTTTAAAATTGGAAATAAATGCCCAATATAATAATATAAGTCTGGATATATCTGACCAGTGTTAGGAGGAGTTTTGAAATTAGGGGGATGGAGAGTTGATGAAACAGATCAAAATCTTACTATGCGGAGGATATGTGAAAAAGTTTTTACCCTTTTATGCCTAATGTATAGATGTACAGATAATAAACATACAGATTAACAGTATATTAGTGATATTAAAATTTTAGTAAGGACAAGATATGGAATAAAGTATATTTATGAAGGTTAATAGAATAGGAGAAATCTATAATAAAAAATATTGGAAAATCCTGGTCTGATAGAGGATGCTGTGTTCCATTATTTCATGAAAATATTACAGTGTGTTGTACATGATTTGTGAAGTCTTGAATGTCAACTCTCATACCAAGTGTCATTTAATGACTATAAAATCAAAAGGACAGGCCATCTTCCTCTCTTGCACTCTTACTCCAGTTTCACAGTCTGACATTTTGACATATTCTGCCACTTTGTCATTGTGGGGTTGAATTCCTCTCAGCTGAGTTCATGTCCCTGAGGGGCCATAAGCTTTTACTTTTGAGCAAGCCAAGAACTTGGTGCCCAAATAATTAGTATTGCATATTAAAAGATCATTAATGGCATCATCATCAAATATTGTTTCAATTGTGAAAGTTTTCCTTCTCCTGTGATGTTCTACTTAATATCTGTGCTTTTATGTAAGGTGACTGACCAAAATGGTTGTGTTTTTATTTAAGCAATTTTAGTATTTTCTTTTTGAAATTTATGAATACTTGACCTGTTCACAGATCTTATATAAAATGTATTTTTAATTGCATGTTTGATTCTTATAACATATAATATTCTGCATAAATAACCCAATAAGAAACTCATAATAATTCTACCTCATTTTCTCCTGTTCTATCACATAAATAATGAGTTATAAATATGCTTAAAGAAAATTTTTCTGAATATATTGTGTGAAATAAGCAGGTGGCCTCTTTGCTTAATGTATGCATAAGACAAGCATATGAGATTTGTAATATAATTCCTCTCATGCAAAAAGGCAGTTGGAATGGCTTAGCCAAGAACAGCCTAAATCCTAGCTGAGAATAATGGAAATGGGTTTCAACATTTAACTCCTAAAATCTAGAAAACATAGTAATTGAAGGCTGAGGTACCTTAAAATAACATTCTGATTTCAAATTGTATTTTTTGCTGAATTATTTTATAAACAAGCAAACTTCAAAATTTAAAAAATAATTTGTAAGCAGATATCTCATCAAAAGAAAATACAAATGACTGTGGTGCAATACAAAACCTTCCATATTTTTTTTTTACCTTTTAGTTTCTTTTATACTTTAATTAGAGATCTATATCTCAAAAAGTGGTAGAAAAATATTAACATGTGTTCTTTATTTAATTTTCCCCTCCCGCACACATGAACACTTCATCTGGTGCTTTTTCAGCTCTGTTTTCCCCATTATGTTTGGAGGATTGTTATTCTTTGGTGGACAAGGAAAAGAGAAAAATGACCTCCATCACACATTTCCATGCCTCGCCTTTGGCCAGGCTTATGCTTAGTACAGTAACAGCCAATTTTACCTTCTCAGCATAAGAAGAGCCAGGCTGCCTTGTCTTTGTAATCCCTCTCCCCAAATCCTCCTGCATCTCATCTTGCCTGGTAACTGCTAAAGTCTCTTCTTCATCTAAAGAGTTTATCAGGTTTTACGTAAGAGAGCATTGTATGTAATTTTAAATATATTTTATGTTAACAATAAAACACTTTCATGTTGCATGCATTACAATGAATTTCACAATATTGGTGATAAAACAACTGAAATATATCTCTGTCGACGAATTTTTAAGTGTAAATTAATACAATTACTCTGTATTGCTATTAGAATTTGTTAAAATAAAAAGAGAAAACAATGTATGCTAACCAAAACATTTTTTATATGTTTCAATATGGACTTAATGCAGTGAATATTTCTTAAAAAAACACACACACACACACACAAAAAAAAAAAAAAAAACAGCAATCTTCTCTGGGGACGAAGAAAGTATGCACTTTTGCTATAGGAGGTAATAAATTTACATCATAATAAAACAATATCTGTGTCTTTTATAATCTAGCAAATTCGAACAGTGTGCAATGTCACTTTTTAATAATGAGTAAATATTCCAAATGCAGCAAGTTCACCTTGAGCGTGAATAGTAGTTACAGCCAAGTAAATTAAATGTAGGAAAAGACAAAAATAGACAATATCAGGTTTTCCCTTAAGGAGAGGAGCAATGGATATTTACAGAAAAGCAATTACTATGAAATTTGCTGATATATGCAGAAAAAAAGTGAAAGGAAAGTTAATGAGTTAAATAATGAAGAGAAAAATGGCAATAAAATTTTAACAAAATAGAATGTTAAAATGTTAAACTTATAAACAAATACAAACCCATTTATAGCATCTTCAGATTATCTGCTTCTTGATTTCATTCATGTGCACATTTTAGGAAGCCTAGATTGTAGTTGGAATCTCAGAGACATACTTTTTGGATAAGAGAAAGTTCATTGCATCACTAGTGTCTGGCTGGATATCCAGAGCCCACAAGTGGCAAGGAATGTTTCCTTAATCGAGCCTCAGTTGTCACAAAGACTTCCTATACTTAAGAACACAGCTGAGGAAACTCTGGCTAACTTCTATTCCTCTGTGTTCAAATCTCTGATGCTCAAAGCCCAGTTATCTCATTCAAATAGGAATACACATTAAAATCCTTACCAAAAAGTTTCATCTTTTAGCCCTCCTGTTGTACAAGAGCCTCCCAGATAAAGGTGGTATTTAAGGAAGCAAATCTATTCACTTAATATGCATTTTAATGACTTAACACATTCTTCAATTGGGAATATAAATGCTTTGCTAATTTGGCTTAATAAAGTCTTGCCTTAATATTGTGCTGTAAGTTGTCATTACAGGAGATCAAGATGGCTTCAATATTCCCTTTAGTTTGATAAATGTTAAAACACATTTTTTCCTGATTTTGACCCTCCATTCTTAGTAATTTTATAGTAACCTCCTTTTCCTTAGTACTATTACATTAAAAAAAAAAAAAAACTATCATTATAAACTCTTTCTGTGCTCCTTGGAGACTTATGAACACATCTTGCCAAGTTAGAAACTAGGAATGTCATCCCAAAGAGTGGGGAAGCATCTCTTAGAAATGTAAACATGTAGGATATAGTGCCCCACTGCTCTGAGTGGGCAGAAGTTTAACTTCAATTAATGACATGGGCAAACACGTAATCTCTGAGAAAAGTATTTGCAAATTTGGGAATGTGCTCAACATTATTTCCAAGGGATCAGCCTGGAGGATTTTTCCAATAGCTTATTCCACTGCATCAAAACCCTCCCAAGTTTTGTTTTATCTGAGTTGAGTTCAGATTCCGTTGTGGCCTCTATCACCTATTGCTATAGTTTTGAATAAAGTCTACCTTGTCTCTTCAACTTGTTGTAGTGCAAATTTGCTTTCTCAAAAGTCATTTAAAAAGAATAGTCATGTGAAACTAGAATTTCATTTGCTGTGCAATTGTTACAAAATGTCTTATCTTTGGGGTTTTATTTATTTTATTTAGGGTCCCTCATATTAATCTGTACATACGAAAATCTCTTTATAAGATGATAGTAATATAGTTTATTTTGTATTCTTTCAAGAGCATAACTTCATATTGTTCAGTTATTGCTATAGTTAAGTGGACTGCATTTCAAACCATTGCTGCAAATATAAATTGATAATATTTTACAAAAAGCAACTTATAAATATGTATCAAGAATTTTGACATATGCATACTTTTGACCAAAAGAATAATCATAAACTTATACAATTATTTATTAAAGTGCTCCTAAATATAAAACAATGAAATAATCATTTAAATTATGTTGTATCTAGAAGTATTATAAAACATCAAATAGCATTAGTGAACAGTAATAATGCATATTACTGTTGAAGCCACATGTTTACCATGTCAAAGAAATTATCTAAGGCAAAAATGATTTCAAAGCCTTAAGAAGAATGAAGCCTGGATTTGAGAGGTCAGTTACCTAAACACACAGGAATAAGTAACTTTGTGCATTAGGTAAAGGTGTTCATAAGGCATTTGTCTCCATGACCCATCAACCCTCGGGGAGAGTTTTTGGAAGTCTGTACCTCCTTTCAAAGTAATATGGCTATTTTGTGATATTGATGTACTTTCTTGGGCAAGAAGTTTCTAAATTTAATCAAGTTCTCTATGGAGTGATCAATCTTAAAAATCTCAAGAACAAACATATTTGAGTTAATAGAAGAGCCTCTTTTGTATTGGACCAGGGTGATTTTTTTTCAATTATTCCAATAATGATATATAGGTTCTACTTTTAACCATTCCTCTGTGCACTTAAAGTTTCCTGGTAAATGCAGGTCTATTGCCTAAATATTATAAGTTAAAAATGTAATGGAAAATAAAAAAATCATTTTATAGACCAGGTGTTCACCATTCCACCAGCCAACTTTGCTTTTCTCACTTAATTTTACACAATACACAAAATGTTGCTAAGAATGACAGAGATTAATGGAATCAAAAGTTATCTCTCACTCATGCAGGTGCAAGCCAGATTTCAAATTATATACTCATTTGCTTTGTTCTATGGAAAGCTGTTTCTTCAGTAACAGCATTTTACTTTCCATGGTAATTCAGCTTTCTAAAAGCAAACTGCTTATTCTATTACGTTTCCTTGTATCAAATCTTTGTAGAATATATTAAGAGTTCTGTTTCTTTCAATACATTTAAATAGTACCTTGCATTATTTCATAAATAGTAACAAATGCAATAAACTTCTCATCGAAACATTATTAATTTTGATGATTAAAGCTAAAATTTGATTGCAAGAAATACTAGTGACCACATCTTCAACATTTTAAAGCTATTAAAACACTTTTCATTGATCAAATTATTCATTTATTTAACACACATGTGTCAAACATTGAGTGTAATTGATAGCATTATGTAATCCAGGCCCCATGCATTTTAGTCAGATAAAGAAAAATCTGCAAATGTAAGGCTAAAAAGAAAAAAACACATTCCAAGGGGCTGAGTTGTGGCTCAGTGATAGAGTGCTTGCCTAGTATGCATGAGGCACTGGGTTCCATCCTCAGTACCACATAAATATAAAATAAAGATATTGTGTCAAACTAAAACTAAAATAAATATTACAAAAAAGAAAAAAAAAACACCTTAAGTTTTGGATGGAATCCAAGAAGTTCAAAAATAGTAGAATGTTCATTTATAACTGAATCTATGAAAAACAAATGAATATAATTCTAATTCCTAAAAGAAGAAAAATTGTTATAAGTGTGCTTCATAATTTAGAACCATGATATTAAAAGTGAGCTACATTATCTTTTTACAAAAAAACACTTGCTTTACTTCACATTTCTTCCATCTAATTGTTTCTCTTTCCCTGATTCTAGGCCATTAGAGTTTCTTGAACTGTTTATGTTATACAAATATATATGCAAATATTGCAAGGTTGACTCCAAGTCTACATTAGACAAGAGTGTGCTCCTGTTTCAATTCTTATAATTATAAGTGGCCTCTCTTTAGACTATTCTGTTTTCTGTGAAACACAACAGAAAGCATCAAATTAGGGGAAAGAGTGGTTCAGGCTGCCCCAGGCAATTAAGTGAATTAAAGAAAATTACTAGTGGATGCTTTATGCACAGCAGGGGCTCTGTGGATGAAGAACTATAACTGCTACTCACACCTGTGCTGATTCACACTGTGGAATTGAAATTATCACGAGTAAATATAATTAGTTAGCAAATTTAATAAATGTTGCTTGGGGTTCTGAAAACAGCACTTGGATCTACAAATTACATAATGATAAATGTGGCAGCACACATCCAGGGGGTACCTCAAGACTCTACTCTAGAACAAGTAGAATATTCTGAAATTTAGCAGGAAAGCTATGGGTGAGAAAAGATGAAAAATTGCTGCAAAAACTGTACAAATCCATTTGTGCTTACTCATTCTCTCTTGTATTGCTTTGATAATGCAATTTTGTTAATTTTTTTTTCTAAATCTCCAATAGCTTAGATACTCAAGCTGTTCTCTTCTGAATTGGAATTTTTTTTATTCCTAGTAAGAAATTAGTAAGTATTTGTTAACACTTGAAATGAAGTGCCCTAAATAAGTATTTAATTAGAAAATAAAACACTTACTGCACTTGGACTGTGATGATTGGCAATAATTGCTTTATAGGATTTAATACATATAAAATTACCAGAGAAAAGTAGTAAGAGGAAGACATTAAGCTACACTTTTCATCATAAATTTAATTTGTATACTCTTAAGCATCATAAAATGATTAGATATTTAGTAAGTGAATATTAAGATAAATATTCACACATCTCATCTCATCTTTGAAGAACTATGCTGACCATTGAGTCATAATTGGTAATTAAAATGAAATTCTATTTACTTTTATCAAAAGTGTTTATTTATTTTGCAAAAATGCCAGCTGGCTAAGAGCCCGTTTAGAATATCAGGCTTCTGTTACAATAGTAACAAATGTTAGTCTTCTATTTTAAACCAGAAAAATGTTAGGGAAAGTGTTCAGTAATTTGTGGATCTTTAAATAATTTATCAAAATGAGGTAAAACATGATGTGGTAGTTTCTGAGGGCCAAGTATGACAGACTTGTGGCCACCTACCAGAGAAACTTATTTGCTCACTCTTCTGCACTTTACAAATTGGAAATCTGCTGTGGCTAGTGGTCATGCCATGCTCTGGTAATAGAATAGCAGTTTTCAGCATGTGCCTAGCTCTGAGCTACTCCATTTTGAAAAGTAATAGTTTGCCAGGAGTTACTCTGTTTTGGATACAACAAGGTAGAATGACTCCAAAACTTGTTTGTACAATTATACAACCATCATCTGTACTGCACAACTATAATGAGCAAAATGAAAAATAAATAGATCATGTTACTGAAATCAACCACCTTAAAATTATTGAATTAAACCAGAAACACAAGGATGCATGGGCATATCAACGCTATAACAGAAAAACCAGGCCCGTGAGTTTATCAAACACACCAGACCACCAAAGGAAGCAAACCTCTCACTTGAGAGCCATAAAAGGAGGCGCACTCCAGAACTGGACATGGCTGCACACTGACCCCATTATCTAGTCACTTGTCAAGAGTCATGCTCAGGAAAATTGCCATAGCAACAAATCTCTGATTCTCTATTCCAGCGATTCATCTCAGAACAGTTTCTGCTGCCCAGGACAATAAAACATGGCCCCTACAACTGACTCTTTAAGCTGACATTCTGAAATTGCCAGCCATCTGGACCCTTGCCTTGACAACCCTGAGGAACTTGTTTCTTAAAACCCTTATCTAACCAGCTACAGTGACTCTGCATTTATATATGTTTTCTGACTTGCTCTTGGCACAACCTACTCTAATCCTGTAGCTGCTGTAACACATTCTTAGTTTTTCTGTTTCATATATATATATATATATAGTGTGTGTGTGTGTGTGATGTGTGACATGTTACAGATATTAGAAATTTAAATAGGAATGGAATAAAACAGCTTGTGAGTGCCTTAGTCATGACACCAAAAGAACCACTAGCATTTTTGGTGAATTGCCACTGATGAAAGTGATGGAGCTTTGAGTTTATGATAATCCAGTAAATCCAATCACTGTGGAAGGAAACAATCCTGTTTGGTGAATGTTAATAGGATAGCTCATTCTTGACACCATGGTTGCAGGTCTTTCCAAATGCTCTAGGAAAAATATCCTTCCTTGTTTCTTCTACTTTCTGGTGTTTGCTCTCAGTCCTTGGCATTAGCAGGCTTGGTATTCTCTTTAAATCTTCACATTGTTTTTCCTTTGCATATGAATCTGTGTCCAAATTTCCCTCTTCCTATTTGGACACTGGTAATGCTTTTTGGCTTCCTTATTTCAGAATATCTATGCCTTTACTTGATGAGGAGAAAACACTCTACTTCTAAATGACGCTAAATTCATAAGTTCTGGATAGGTATGAATCTTTGGGAGCACCATCCAACCCTGTACAAACAGGATAGGTTAAATGTTCTTTTCATTTCTTTGAATGACTTCCCCAGTTCTGTGAAAGTCTTTCAATAAGCAAAACTCCCCACTGGAATATTCATCTGTATCTAAGAGAGAATGTTTCTAATGCACTAAGGGAAAAATCAGAAGATTGTTTCTCTGACCAGGTGATACATATTTTAGATTTCCCGTAAGTGATGGCCTCCACAACTACTCACCTCTGATGTTGTAATACAAAAAAAAAAAAAAATCAAAACTACAGGTAGATGGGTACAGGTATAGTTGGATTTAGCTCAAAGCCATACATTTTAACCACCTTTTTTATTGTGAAAAATAATTTCAATTTATAGAGTAATTTAAAAATCAATATCAAGGAAAATCTGTTCTCTGAAAACATTGTCCACAATTATTTATTAATTATTATTATTATTAAAGTCATTTTAAGAACTAGAAAACATAATGTATCTTAAAAATTAAACTCATAGAAAGAATCAATGGAGCCTAGGGAAAAAATGTGGGTGTGGTATGAGGGAAACAACCCTTCTGAGAGAGACCCTGAGTGATAGCACTGATTGTGTGCCCTTAAAGATGACACCGTTTGAGAGTATTTTTGAAATTTCATTCTTCCAGCACACTCAGTTTTACCAAATAGTATTTTTTAAAAGTCACTAATAATAACTTACAAATAGTTCAAAGTATATATTACTTAAAGTGCCTACTGTAGTGTTTTGGACATTGAATTAAGCCCCAGGATAAAGGTTTTTAGTTGGATTTAGTTATATACTTGATAATATTGAGTTGATTGTAGCTGCAATAAGGTTTTTTAAAAGTACTTATTGTACATTCAATAATATTTTCTTGTAATAACAGTAATAGTCAAATATCGACAAAGTTGTTTCAGTTACAAATATTTTGTACAAAGACTTAGTTTTATGTATAAATGCTTAGAAATCAGCATTTAGTGAAATATTTTGGATTAATAAAAATTAAAAGAGCAGTCAGAAATGTGGAACTGCAAGTTTCATCCATTTCTTTGATTAGTAAAGAAAATAAAATGGTATGATTTTATCGCCCAATAGACTCACTGAGAGCAAGCAATATGATTAGGTATTCCTATGAATCTAGATAGTGTCATGCACATTTTAGACACTCTAAGTTTTTGATGGCTAAATTAATTAATGAATAATTGAAGAATAAAAAATAAAAACCATTTCTTTGAAATGGAAAAGGATTAGTAGCTAGGTCACAGTGTGTTTAAAGAGAAGAAACACAAATATTACAGAGGCAAATTGAGATCATATAATAAAGATATTACACCTCAAGGATAAAGAATTTTAGTTTCAATACACTGATGTCATAAAACTGAAGTATTTTTATTAGAAGTCCATATTAGGAAGTTTGATCAGACAATAATAACAAAAAATAAATAAATTGGAGAAGAGCACAATCATAAATGAGAGCAATCAGAACATAGTGGCATTAGTCTAGACCAGATGAAACACAGTTGAACTGAAAAAAATGGCAACTGGAAAGGTGATCATTTGTTTTTGCTTTGCTTTTCCCTGCATGAATTAAGTCTTCTCGGCTGTCTATGTATCCTTGTGACCTTTGAGGAGGATTATATTAAGTCCAGAAAATTTAAGAATTTTCACTTAGATAGCAAATTTGGACTTCATCTTTAAAACATTGTTCCCTGTTTCCTTTTTCCTGGCCCTATTCTTTTACATTTTTATCTGAAGCACATATTTTCAGATTTATGAATGGGACTCTTCCCATTTGCTTTGTTGGACTTCAAAATTTAAATGGGATTTCAAAATTTTAGGCTTTGAAAGATATTATAACCCAGAGTTTGTTATTCCAGTGCTCTAATTGTAGTGATCACTAATATTGAGTTAAGGCTTATGATGAGCCAATCATTAAACAGAGCACTTTAAATACAGTATGTATTTCCTTTTTCACACAGCATTGAGTTATAAGTCCTATCTTCAAAAATGAGAATATGAAACCAGGTTTTTAGTGATGCAACTTGCCAAAGCCATGTAAATAACAAGCACTAGAGGAGGAATTTGAATTTAAGTCAAACAATAAATGCTATAGTCTTAATTATATATATATATATATATATATATATATATATATATATATAATGTGTTAAAGT